>NW_007252191.1:160990-197988 GCF_000164805.1 Carlito syrichta | reverse complement strand
TGCAGGTTTTGTTCAGGAATTGGATGCCAGTTCCGATTTCCATGAGGGTATTTCCTTCATTTTCTAAGGTTCTTATGGTTTGAGGTTTTACATTTAGGTCTCTGATCCATTTGGAGTTAACCTTTGTGCATGGGGATAGATAGGGGTCCTGTTTCAATCTTCTGCATGTGGTCAGCCAGTTTTCCCAGCACCATTTACTGAATAGGTTCTCCTATCCCCAGTGGTAGGTGGTGGAGTGTTTGTCGAAGATGAGTTGGTTGAGAAATTGAGGTTTTTGCTTCTGGAATCTCAATTCTATTCCATTGATCTACATGCCTGTTCCTATACCAGTACCAAGCTGTTTTGATGATTGTAGCTTTATAGTAAAGTTTGAAGTCTGGTAATGTGATACCACCTGCTTTGTTTTTTTTGCTGAGGATTGTTCTGGCTATTCTTGGACATTTGTGTTTCCATATGAATCAAGTATCTTTTTAAAGGAAAAAACACTTCTTTTATATTTTTCCATGTATGTATTAATTTCAGTGTTCTTCGTTTATTTGTATACATCCAAATTTCCATTTTATATCATTTTTCTTTCATTAACTACCTTTCCAATCTTTATTATTATTATTATTTCTAGCATTTCATATCTGCTGAAAATGATGTTTTTTTAATTCAGAAAACAAGAAACAAAATAAAATTCTGCCTTCACTAATTTGGAATTTGAACTTGACTTGCTTTTAGGTCAATGAAAAACAAGGGTTACTAAACAATTTGCTACAAATACAGGATAAAGGGAATATATATACCAATTCACGACAATAAGTTATGTAAAATAGAATAACTTATAAACATATTCTCTAACAACTTCAGATTGTAAAGACAGTTCTAAAAAGAAATCTTATGGAAAAAAATCCAAAATCCATGCATCACTGTTTCAAATTGCCTTTTCTTCAATTTGTAAAAATTTCTGAGTTTTTGCTATATGCTAATAAAATGAAAGAACTTACAGAAAATAAACTTTTTAAAGAATTTTTTTATTTTTTGTAGATATTTTATTAAGTATGTAATCTTACATACTGATTTTGAGTAATTTGATTATGCTGCCTTTATGAACTTTTTTATGCTTATTTTTCATGAGGTTAGTTGGATCTGTTGATGCTATGGAAATATAACTTTTATCAAATTTGGAAATTTTTAAAAATATTTTTCCATTCTTCACTCCCATTATCTCCTTCTGGAAATCATTATGTGTCTACTGGGCCACTTTATATTTTCCCAAACTCGCTGAGGTTATTTTTCCATTTTTAAAATTTCTATATTTTTTATTTTTCATAATTTCTTTTGTGAAATGTCCAGATTCATTGATATTTTCTTCTACCATCTCTAATTTGTTTGTAATCCAATATGTTTCATTTCAAATACTGTATTTTTCATCTTCCAAATTTCCTTTTGGATCTTTTTATGTCTTTATTTCTCTCTTTATTATATTCACATTCTACACTTATTCTTAATAATATTCATAATAAATATTAGCATTTTAAGATAGCCGTTTGCTAATTTCATTATTTATTTATTTTATTTTATTTGTGTGTTATTTCAGGACTATTCTTATTGGTTGACTTTTCCCCTGGCTATAAGTCATATTTTCTTGATTTCTTACATGCTAGGTAATTCTTATTTGTATTCTAGACATTACATATTTTTCATTATTGTGTAATGCATTTTGTTGTATTTCTTTAAAGAGTGTTGAATTTTATCCTGGCAAACAATTCAGTTACTCAAGGATCACTTAATGCTTTTAAAGCTTTTTTCAAAGTTTTGTTAGGGAAGGTACAGAGTAGCCTTAAGTTCAGAGGTCAGTTAGCCCCTCTAGTAAGTTTTGAAACTTCTGAGCATTCTATTCAGTGCATTACTATGTCTCTCTACTATGTCACTCCACTGTTGGGAATATAAATTATTCCAAAATTTCTGTGAGCTCTTAGGATTTTTTCAGTTCAGGGTTTTCTGATGCTTTTCTCCCCCCATTCACATAGAATATATATATATATATTTGGATTAAGAGAGTCTCACTCTGTCACCCAGGCTGCAGTGCAGTGGCACACTCATGGCCACCCCAGTATCGATCCACTGGGCTCCAACGGTCCTTCCGCTTCAGCCTTCCAAGTAGCCGGAACTACAGGCATGTGCTACCAAACCTGGCAATTTTTTATTTATTGTAGAGACGAGGTCTCACCAAGCTGCCCGGGCTTGTCTTGAACCCGTGGACTCAGGGAATCCCCTCACCTCGGCCTCCCAATGTGCTGGGATTACTGGCTGAGTCACTGAGCCCAGTCCCACATAGAGTTTTATTCCATGTACACATATTAGTATTCAGACAATGACTCAAGGGGGTGTTTCTGCACATCTCTGAAATTCTCTATTTAACTACCTGGTGTTAGAATACATATTATATTTGCCCTCATAAATTTTAGTTTCAGCTTGTCCAAACTCCACTCTGTCTATCAACTCAGTTGTAGTGCTGGGCTTTATCTGGATTTTCTCTCTGTGTTGCAGCCAAGAAACTGCCTCCACGCCCTGCTTCGTTTTCTCCCCTTCTATCAGAAGTCATAGTCCTGTGCTTCCTGTCACCTAATTTCTGAAAATCATTGCTTCTTGGTTTTTGTTTTTGTTTTATTTAGTTGTTTAGCTTAACGGCTTAAGAAAGAAGAGGTAAATTGTCCCAAGAGAAGAATATTATTTGGTGCCTTATATAACACAGAGGTCCAGTAGGATTAGGTCTGAACTGTGTTCACTAAATTTAAGAGTAGTAAATGAGAGCATTTTTTTTTTAAATGTTAGTGGGAGTCATTCCAATTGACTCCATTGAGTTAAGGATTATTGAGACATGATGACCAAGTGTGGTCCTGTTTGATCTGTGGTAGTACCCTGTAGAGATGCAGGCTATTTTTCCCTTATTACACATGAAATAGTAAACTTTAACCATCTTTACATGTATGACAATACATCTAAATTTTGATCTAGCTCAATTTTGTTCTAGAGAAGAACAAAAGTACTGGTGATTGTTCAAGGAAATTCAGATATCTGACTTCAATTGGACATGTGATTAGAGAAAATAAAAACTAGACACGACACTGATTTTTATATTGCCAATGGCATTAAGTTCGAAGTTCTATAGTTACATTTTTAAAACAAAAGTTTCTCAAGCATCCCAAAGTTTGTAATGGGTGAGAACAATGCAATACGTTTCTATGACCCACTTTTTAATTTTCAGCTTCAAGTCCAAGTATCAACTCATGAGTAAGTCCTAAGGAAACTTATGAATGTTCAATTCTGTCCACAAAATCTTATGATGTGGCCAAACTGTAATGACACGCCTGAGATTGAACCTGAGACCTAATATCCAGGTTGTAAATCAGGATAAAATATAGTCCAAGCTTCTAAAAAAATTATGGTTTTCATACTATTATTTTTGCTGATCGTGTGATATACATTACATTGATTAAAACTGATTGAATTTTTAAAATTTATTTAAAATCACTGTTAAATAAATTTATGAATAGCTAGGCCCTTCACTATTATAAACTACAAAAAATAGAAATCATAGCACCTTCCCAAGTAGTTTTTTTTATGAGCATGTATCCTACTTATTTTAAAAACTTAGATGACTATCATTTAAATGAACAGTGCTTTGAGATTTATATCTTCCCTTGCTTTGTGTCATGGATAATTTTTCTGTGCAGAGTTGTGAGCAGTTACTGAAGTAGAGTACAAAGCCTGTCATCTCTCACTCGCAGGGGAATAGTGAGTAAATCCTCTATTGCTAAACAAACATTACATCTAATTATGACTTAAGTTTGATGTTGGCCATAGTGCCATCTAAACATATGGTTAATGATCTCGTTTCTTCTCCACTATAACTTTCTAAATAGACTTCCTGATTTGGAAAGGTCCCAATGTCTATTTGCACTGCCAACTATTTCTTAGAAATCAGTACTTTGGTTTCACACAGTTATTTGAATAACAGGGATTTCATATTTTAATTATTTAAGGACAAGGATGTCTCTCAGGAATTTTTAAATTTATTTTATCATCATAGTTTCCATAACATTTCATAATTTTCTCTGAGTATGGCCTATTTTCACATGAGTCAATATATACGCAAAGTCATTAGCAAAGAAAAATACATGAATAAATCATCCTGATTTTGAAATTTTGTTCAACTTTTAACGTTCTATTAGGATAAGTTACTTGGGGGGTTATGGCAGTGGATTATTCCATGCTTTGGAAGCTATAGACATGTTTGTAATATAAGAAATAATCACATTTTCGTTTTTTAATGTTTAAGGTAACTTCTAGTAGCAGTCCCTACTGCAGCCTTTTACTGATAGCAATGAAAAGAGAAAAATACTTAACTGCAAAGACACACAATTAGAGTCTGATGGTTATTTTAATATCAGAATCTGAGGAAATTTTTCATCAGTTGGGCAGCAAAGAAGCAATAGAGGAGAAACTGGTGATTGTCCACATCTTCGAAAGAGTAATCTCATAAGTAAACTGCCAGCACAAACAGAAGCAGGAATAACCCTGGTAGGGGTGGACCTAAGAATTAAGCTGAGCAGGGGAAGTGTGAGATACACACAGTGAGATCCAGCCAGACTGGGCTCAAGGAATTTGGCAAGGTGCTCAGCTTATGAGTCTGCCACAGAGCTGAAGGTCTGATGAGGCGGAGTGAATAGCACCACAAAGAATTCCATCACAGATAAAGCACAAACGCTATGCAGCAGCAAACTCAGACACAGACAGAGGTGACACCCATCTGGATACCAAGTCAGGCTTCACTTGGGTTATTTAAATGGGTTGTTTATGTATGTGTGTATTTATTTATTTATTTTATTGTTTTGAATTGGAGTCTCACTCTGTCGCCCAGGCTGGAGTGCAGTGACATGCTTGCAGCACCACAGGCTCCATCTGCTGGGCTCAGGCGATCCTTCTGCTTCAGTCTTCCAAGGAACTGGAACGACAAGCACATGCCGCCACACCCGGATAATATTTTGATTTATTGTAGAGATGAGATTTCACCAAGTCGCCCAGGCTGGTCTCGAGCCCCTGAGCTCAGACAGTCCTCTCGCCTCAGCCTCCCAAAGTGTCGGGATTACAAGCTTGAGCCACCACACCCAACCATCACATAGGTTATTTAAATAGGGAAAGTAGAATATAAAGAATTATTAGCTGGTAAAATGTGGTTAGTTACTAAGAAAGGAGAAAAGAGAGCTTCAAGGGATCCTGAAATAGCAGGTACAAAAGTGCAGCTACTCCCTCTAGGCTGAGGAGGGGAGAGAGGAAGGAGATATGGGCTAAGAGAGGGCACACTCCCTTTCCTCACCTGCTGCAAGGCTGAGGTTCGTTGGTCTTTGAAGATGACGTGGCTACCACAGGAACACACAGTCTGCTGGCGGTAACATAAAAATAAACATGCAAGTGCCGGTCTATAGACACTGCCCACCATTGTTGGGGGATATGGGAGTGCTAGAACTATTTAGAAACAGTCTTCAAGGGCAGAGTGTGCGTGCAGACCAAACTAGGCAGAAAGGTGCTGATGAGGAGAGAGTGTGCCCTCCTAGCTGAGGGGACAGTTGCGATTCTTTCTGGGCCGCTGGACTCCTGGGCTAATGAATAATTTTTTAAGATGTTGATGATATTAATGAAGAATAAGGGCCCAACACAAAGTGTCATGGGCCCACCACTATGGCCTTGTTGGGTCCTCCCTGGACCCTGTATTGACTAAGCCTGACATCCTCCCTAGCCATGGAGAAGTGTCTACTGGGTCTAACTACTGTGTCACGAAGCTGGGTGCATTTGGAGCTCAGAGACAGTAGACTGATAATTAGCACAGCCGGCCCCCGAAAAGGATTTATTCCAAGATTCTAAATGACGTTTTAGAAAGCTACTTGGCATTTTTGTTAAATCGCAAGACTATTTGAGCTCTGTAAATCGAGCGCAGACCCCTTAAAAGGAGACTATAAGACAAAAAGGCATGTGGATAAACAGAAATTGAAGATGAGTGAGATGAGATAGAAAAATTATTCAAAACAAACATTGCAATTATAATAAGAATTAGTGGTACGTACATACAGTACAATTTTCACTGTAAAAGAGAAACTGTAAAATGGAGAACAGATTCGAGAAGTAAATATAGCCAGGAAAGTAAAGCAAACGGCAAAAATGATTGCAGAAGACAACACGGATGTCATATATTTGGCAGACCAGCAGGGTAATGTACCTTAAGAATCACAGGTGATCCTGAAGAAGAAAATTGTTAAATTAGAACAGATGTAAAAATCAAAGACAAAATAAAGAAGAAGCAGCACTGAATCAAAAAGCAATTATGTCTCCAGACTGAAAGAATTCATCATGTTTCAGAAAATTAATGAACAAAGCAACTCAAGCTTTTAAAAATTCTAGCAAAAATTTGAATGCCCCAAATGAGAAAATTATGTATACATCTAGAGTGAAGAAAGCATGTTCTCATAGCATCTTGTACTTCTTCCATGATGCAGTGCTCAATTCATCATGTTATTGTAACATATTTACTTGTTTCCTGCCACTAGATCGTAAGGTATGTCTCCCTAGAACTTTTTAATGCTGCAACGATAAGATGATAAGGTAAAATGACCTCATCTAAACTTTAATATTTGAGACGAAAAACATTTGAAGAAAATTCATACCAAACCCCTCCCTACTACAAAAAGACAAAGAAAATATGTTTTTCTTCTTATTCCCATAGCATTTTGGTTGATGTACAATCATATATTTTCATGCAAATAGGAAGCAATTTTAATGTTTATGTTCATTGGTGTTTCCCAAGGGACTGAACTAGAATAGCACATACATATAATAGATACATGATTAATATGTGTTTAAGGGAAGCCTAGGAACATTGAAATTAAAATTTTAGATATTTCCCATAAAGTTGTGTTAATGGTTGCTGTTTTTATCTCCTTCATAGGCTTGTAACTGCAGCACAGTGGGATCCTTGGATTTCCAATGTGATATAAATACAGGCCGATGCAACTGTCATCCCAAATTCTCTGGTGCAAAATGTGCAGAGTGCAGCAGAGGTCACTGGAACTTTCCTCACTGCAATCTCTGTGACTGCTTCCTGCCAGGGACAGATGCGGCAACATGCGATTCAGAGACTAAAAAATGCTCCTGTAGTGATCAGACTGGGCAGTGCACCTGTAAGGTATGTGCTGCTGAAATGCAGCAAGAAAAACTTCCCTCAGTTCTGTCTTCATTGCTCGGTTTTCACTTCATTCAGTGTTCGTTATCCATGCTTCATTAAGCTAAGCAGAGATGGACAAAATCTCATCGCCAAACACAGTTTCTATGAATATGTGTTCATTGGCATACACTGCTTTTCAAGAACTTCTTTTCGACCCAAACCCCACATTTTCTCTAGTTGGAGAGAAGATGTACTGTCAGTGGTAAAGTGAAATGATTTTTCTTTATATATTAGCTTTGCTTCAACAAGGATCATCTGGGAGGGGTAGTAGTGAAGACAGCTCTTTTAAGCATCACCAGAGAAAATCACAGCTAAATAATAAGGCTTATAAAAACCCATTTCTCCTCAAGTTAATCTGCAATCAGTGTACACTAGAAAACATATTTACTGCTGTGGAAGTTTAATAAAATTCACCACTTATAAACACTGTCATTACAGTGACTATGTGCAAATTTCAGCCCTCATTAATATGGTTAAATGATGTAGAAAAAAAGCCAATTAAAAGGGATTTTTTTCCCCTTAGATATTTCTGAAAAATCAATTCCAGGATAAATGCAGTTAAAACTGTGTCAGAGGTATTGTTTCAGAATAAAGGCTATGCAAAGAAGGAGATAGAAAACAGGAAGATAAAATTTGGGGAGTGGTTGTTAAAATCATCCTGAGAATTCAGGAAAATGGCAGTTTCTACCATCAAGGACCTCAGCCAAAACAGAATACAATACAGCTTTATTTCATCTTATAACTATGACTTTATATTATGTTTATCACATGTTATATGCATGTATATACATTATGTTATAATAATTACATATGTAGATTTTAGCTTTCTGCCTAATTCTTACAACTTCAACTAGCATCACTATTTAGGAATCAAAGTTTTTATTTTGCTTTTGAAATTCTCATATTGCTCACAGCAGAATTGTAGCAAATAGCCTGCTTGGATCTAAAAAACAATATACAAAGCCCTTAGTAATAGACATATTTAGAAGTAAAGCCATTTTGAGAGACCCATAAACCCTTAACAAGGAGATTAACTACATATGCCATTTGAGGTGGGAATCCAATACTCAGTCTTCTTTTCTTTTGTTTTGTTTTGTGGGGTTTTTTTTAAGAGTATACTCCTGTTACTCATTCTCAAGGTGATTTCCCTGATAACTTTGCTGATACGGTCTCTGATGGGCTCTCATCTTTCTTCAGGTGCACGTGGAAGGCGTCCACTGTGACAGATGCCAGCCTGGCAAATTCGGACTTGATGCCAAGAATCCACTTGGCTGCAGCAGCTGCTACTGCTTCGGCACCACAACTCAGTGCTCTGAAGCAAAAGGACTGATCCGGACGTGGGTGAGTAAGGAACTGCTGAGCCATGTAATGGCATAATGTCAGTTCCTGCTGGCGTCTTTTAGTCAAGCACTGAGGGGTATTAGGAAATGGCAAAACATTTAAGTAACCTTTTCCCCTGTGCACATTTAGATATTGTCAAGGAGCCACGTGCCGTTGGACGGTTGGAGTAAATGCCCTTCTTATTCTTTCTTTAAAATAGTTCCTGGGCAACCCCTTTGGGTCCCCTCCTACTGTGGGAGCTTCTCTGTCCTCTCAATAAATCCTGCTTTCTCACTTAAAAAAAAAATTCCTTTAGTGTTGATTAGCAAATAGATGTCAAGTGGAAAGTGGAAACTGTCAGGGAAGTATTACCCTTTGGTAGGGAGAATGAGGATACTAGATCAAGGATGTTGATAGATGTTCATGCAGCAAGGAAAACCAGAACTTGGTGCACGTTTGTATCAACCAGCATTGGGAAATCATCCATTTTTAGGTGGAAGCATGTTCGTTTTTATTTTAATTTCTCTTTAACACTTCTACCTTTACATTCTACTTTTATTCGTGGAAGAGATTTCAGTGTTCACAGATACTGTGGTTTTTACTACGCAGATGAGTCATAAATATTTATCTCCTGCCATGCTTGCCCGCTATGTGCGAGTTCTCTTTCTTGTGAGAACACCTGGCCAAAATGGGGGTGGAGACTGCAGATAGACAGGCAGCCCATAAATTAGTTTTAAAGAGATATTCAAAAACTTAGACGCAGCCTCCTGCTGTGTTTTGACCCCATGCAGGTGACTCTGACGGCTGAGCAGACCATTCTACCCCTGGTGGATGAGGCACTGCAACACACAACTACCAAAGGCATTGCCTTTCAGCATCCGGAGATTGTTGCACACATGGACCTAGTGAGACAAGATCTCCATTTGGAACCTTTTTATTGGAAACTTCCTGAACAATTTGAAGGGAAGAAGGTAAGCACGATAGCAGATGAGAACAAAATAAAAATATATTTTAAAATCATGCCATTTGGAGACTTATCTAATTCAATCACTCTCCATTTTATTTTGTCAGCTGATGGCCTATGGGGGCAAACTCAAGTACACAATCTATTTTGAGGCTCGGGAAGAGACAGGTTTCTCTACATACAATCCTCAAGTCATCATTCGAGGTGGGACCCCTACTCATGCTAGAATCATCGTCAGGCATATGGCTGCTCCTCTCATTGGTCAATTGACAAGGCATGAAATTGAAATGACAGAGGTAATGTTATTAGTTGTTTCGTACAGAGATGCCAATGGTTTTGTGTTCAGTTTAGTCAGAGTGTTTATTTTTTTTTTCCTTTTCTTATTAACAGAAAAAATGGAAATACTATGGTGATGATCCTCGAATCAGTAGAACTGTGACCCGTGAAGACTTCTTGGATATACTGCATGATATTCATTATATTCTTATCAAGGCCACTTATGGAAACATCATGAGACAAAGCAGGTAAACTATAATAGAAAACATCCAAGTTAAGTTCTTATTCTAGAGTCTCTAGGGAAGGTCAGTAAAATATTAGATGAGAAAGATTTGGAAGGGGTTAGTTTTGGGGTGTGACATAGAAGACAAGCCAAGGGCGGCTTCCATGTGATATGATAGAAGTCACTGTTATTTACCAAAAAAAGGAAAACAGCATGAGAAGTCAGTTTAAGGGGGGAAAATATATAGATTTTACCTTAGACATGGTGAATTTAAGGTACAAATCAGAAATTTAGGAGACTATGTACTGTAGGTCAGATATCATTAACTGTTGAGCTATCCACGAGTTATGAGAGTGCTGAGAAAGTTACCTTCCTCACCCATCAGGGGAATCAGGTAGGGACCAAGTTGGTTCAGTCTCACCCGAACAAAAGCATTCTCATCTGTTCACCACAATGAGTCCTACAATATTGTCATTTTCCCTGTGCGTTGTGATATAAAATAATTGGGAATTGCATTGGAGGAGAAAAAAGAAAAAACACAGAAAAACAGCAAGAATGAATGCAGAACCATGAAATCCAAATCGTGGAAATGCTTCAAGAGAGTATTCAATGTTTTCATATGATCTAAATTGGCCAATTAGAATGACTCTTATTGGGACTGACACTTAGGACCACACTGGTGACATTCACGATATCAGCTGCAGTGAATTCCTTGGCAGAAATAGTCTTGAACTCTTAAAAGATTAATGAAGCGCATGAACCTATTGTTTTCCATGAACACAGTAGTTAAAAGGAAAGTGTCAGTGTCAAAAGTGACATAGTGTGAAAAGTCAAGGGATGATTGCTTAATTTGAGAGAGAAGTATGCATGTTCATAGACTATGGGAAAGGATGAATAGCAAAGACATATCAAAAATATAAAATAAAGAGAGAATAATGGGGGAACCAGGAGACTCCAACATCATAGTCATGATCCTTGAGTGGAAGGGAAACCTTATCCGATAAAAAGCAATGAGAAATCACAGATGTGGATACATTTCATACCATGGAGGCAGAAAGCTGAGCTGGGTTCAGACACATAATCTCAATTTCTGTTTCATGTCAGTTTCTGTTCTGTTACAGAATCAATGTATATTTGTAAATAGTCTTATTATTAGACCTGCCTAGGAAAACAAAACAAATCAAATTATGAATCATCTCATTGGCAAACTAATAAATATAAATTCAATGTTTATACTGTATTTAACCGATAATATTCCAGAAAGTCTTTTTATTTCATGTAGAAGATCCATATTGCTTTTCTGATTGATGTCGGGACTTTTAGTAAAAGTAAATCAAGAACCAAAATTCACTTTCAAATCTGTATTCCTTTGGTTTTCTTTTGATATTTCTCACTGTAACAGGAGATTATTTTTATATGAAATGATAAAAAGCATGTACTTAAAAATGCTGTCAGCTATGCTGTTAATTATTTTAGCATATCAAATGGAAGTCAGGTGGCAGAAACCATAGCAGGTTTGCATGTCATAGAAGACAGCGGGTAATTTTGTGAGTATGCAGATAGATTATTTTACAAATTGTTCTGTGCTACAGTAAAAGAGTTTGGTAGAACACAGGCCATCTTGTTAGTGGAACTGATGGAAACGCTGCTGTCATGCATCTTTCATTATATTTTATTGTCTCTCTCATACCAATTTCACCTTCCTACACTGTGCCACAAGCCTTTTTCCCCTTACATCGTTTTCTCTTATCGCACTTCCTCACATACCTCACTAAATGAAATCCTTTGGTTTAAGTGGCAATCTTTTCAAACTTTAGAATAAATAAATATTTCACTCTTTCTAAGCTGAATAAGAACTAGAGTCATAGTCTCCAATCATAAGTATTATGATGCATGTAACCAGCACTTGATTATATGACAGTGGAATTGTGACAAAGGTTAAAAAAAAGGTTTGAATATTCCCCCAGAAGTAATTAAGACATAGCCCTGCATCTTTATTCAGTTACAAATTTTAGTCCCAGAAGCAGAGAGTGTAAAAGTTAATATGTGATTTGAGATTTGGCTTGGTACATTTTGTAGCGCTGGATTTGTTGTTTGTTTTTGCTTTTATTTCTTTTTATGTTTACCTTAAGGAAATAACAACTTTTGCATTTCAGTCTGTAACTAAACAGAGGCCAGAGTTTGGCCAAATCCCTGTGGCAGTCAAAATCATTGCTCTCTCATTCCCTGAGGGGGAAAAAATGGTGTACTGCAGAAATATCTGTTGTTGCCACCGTTCAAGCTCCACTGGATTTGTAAACGCTTGCTGGCCTGTTATGTGCATGCGCGTGCCAGAGAAAAGAAGGTGACGCCAGTAACTCCTCAGGCTATAAAATGCCATGGAGATGCCAGTGGCCAGGACTTGTCGACTAAGTGACCCACTTCCTCCCACAGAGAGTCCCAGAGAACATAAGGGCAAAGTCTTTCTTCCAGGAGGGGAGTGTTTTGTTTATAGTTCACCACCACTGAGTGTACTCTAAAGAGAAGAGAATGAAACCTAAATTTTAGCTGAACATGTATTTCATGAAGACTGGCTGATCTTCAGAGCTCTGATTACAATGCTTGCGAAGCCAGAACATGCATTCATAATTCCATTTCAATAAAACCTACCTATGCTTGGTATAAAGTTTATGACTCAAACTCCTTAAGCCATTGAAGGTAGCTTTTATTGAAACAAAACTATTTATTGTCTCAGTTTAAAGTTTATTTGCAGAACATCTTTGTGTTACCAGTTAGTCAGTCATGAAATAGTCTGAGTTTATGGACCGCATATCTTTTGGCAATGTAAACTTTCAAATTAATGAAAAGGATATCAATATTTTCACTGTGCATGCTGTTTTTTTTTTAATTATAAGGATTTTCCACCAATAGAAAGTGTGAATTAAGTTACTCAAAAGATTTATTTAGTAAAGTTAGCAAAATATTAATTTGAAATGTTCTTTATTCTCAGAAAGAAATCCATATTATTAGATAATGCTTGATCATTGTTTTCTAGTTGATTTTCTAAAGTTCTTGAAAGGACATTCACAGGCTTCAGAGGAAGACATTGAAGATGTTAGCAAATTAAAAGCAATTTCTCCAGTGACTATGGGAGATATTAAAATGGGGAGTGACCTTGAGTTTCTGTTTGCAGGAATATAAATGTCTAATTAATTGGCCATGTCTACCTGAAGCCACTCACAATTTTAAAAGTGAGGAAAAAGTATCTATAATAACTTCTCAACAGGGTATCAGACATCCAATTTACTAAACTCCTTATGATTTATGTGAATATTTTGCTAATGTGCAATCTCAACCTTTGAAGAAGCAAACATGCAGTAATAAGATGTAGCACAGGAACCCATGGAATTAAGGCAGTTTCAAAACAATATGTTAGTTCACTTGATTTAGTCATGCCACAACATAGTCATATATCAAAATATCACATTGTTGTTTCAATAACTACAGTTGACCCTTGAACAACACATGGGTTAGGGCCACTGACCACCTCCCATGGAGTAGAAAATTCACATATAACTTTTGACTCCCAAAAGACGTAACTACTAATAGCATACTGTTGACCAAGAAGCCCTTAATGATAACAGAAACAGTCAATGAACACATTTTGGATGTTATATGCACTGTATACTGGATTCTTACAATAAAGTAAACTGGAGAAAAGAAACTGTTATTAAGAAAATCATAAGGAAGAGAAAATACATTCACTATTTATTAGGAGGAAGTAGATTGCCATAAAGGTTTTCATCCTGGTTGTCTTCATGTTGAGTAAGCTGAGAAGGAGGAAGAAGAGGGTCTGGTCTTGACGTCTCTGGGTGACAAGAAGGTTCACCTATATCTGGACCCACACAGTTCCATTCCATGTCGTTCAAGGGGTCAATTGTTATTTGTCCGTTAAAAACAAGAAAGAATAAAACACACCTGAGGTTGACAAAAGCCTGAGAAGATTCTTCTTGTAGCATTGAGTATTTACTAGGTGTTCTTGACTGACAGGTATGGTCACCTAAGCATATTTTCCTGTTTTCAGGATTTCTGAAATCTCAATGGAGGTAGCTGAGCCAGGACATGTAACAGCCGCAACTCCTCCAGCTCACTTGATTGAAAAATGTGATTGTCCCCCGGGCTATTCTGGCTTGTCCTGTGAGGTAAGCTAGCTTCCACTAATGGCAACTCACTTTAGGGGCCAAATGGAATTACTCCCAGAACTCCCTCTGCTGCAATCAGTTTTCTTTTCATACATACTTTTAACCTTTTTTATTGAATCTTCCACTCACAGTGAGACACAGTAGCAAGAGGATAATATTATCGTTACCTGGGAGTACAAATCACACCTGAAGGGAAATAGTTGATAAAAAGTTTAAAGATTTGTGAAAATATGTAGCAGTCAGGGAGTAAGAATGTTTTTATAAGGCCTGTTTTTTGTTTTTTTAATAACAGATCTATTTTCTTGGACCACTTCTGAACAGTTAGAGACATTTAAACTGCAATGATTATAAGACAGGATTATATTGGATTTTGGATGTTTTTATATAGAACATGAGAAGACTTCTGCTAAATGGCAGGCTGTTCTCTTCATCATAGCCTTCTTAGAGGGACATAAATTGGTTCCAGCAGTGCCGCTACCATTCAGTCGTTACACATACAGTTGTTTTTGTTTTTTCTTTTTTTCACTTTCTGGGATATTCCTTTGAATGCTTTCAGAATTGGCATCTCTTTTAGATCTTCATCTTCTGGAATTGGTTTGATTCCTACAAATATTAGATGTTAGTAGGAACAGTATGATCTCAGACAAGTGGGGTGAATGAGAAGCTGGTGGAGGTTTGAATCTCTTACCTAGGTTACTAAATCTCTTTAAACTTTAGCAGGTAAATACCTAAGTGACTGTCACCATAGCTACCTTTCTACAGATGCCACATTCAAGCCTGGCATAGGTGGGGCCTCCAGGATCTGTCCATCCCTGCAGTCTGGGTTTTTTCTCAAGAGTCAGACTGGTTGGTGCCCACCAGTTAGTATTCCAGTTAGTTATTATTACCATCTCCCTACCACTTACAGCCTAAAAGTCTAATGAAGACTAAGGAGCTTTGACTATTAAGCACTTGTCACAGTACCTAATGTGCAACCACTGTTAGCTCCCAAGGTTCATATTATTATTAATGTAATAACTAGTTATTTAGCCATGTATTGATTTACTTACAAATAACTTATACATCTTATTTTGTAGATAGGAGTTGGGAAGTTTTATTAGAGTGGCACATGACACAGATGATGACACTTGATCAAAACTGTCATACAACTTAAAAATGCATATAAATTTCCTGAGAGGGGGCATGGCATAATGAAAAGAAAAAGGAATTTGGTTTCAGTGATTCCTACTCAACTCCGCCACAGGGGCATGGTACTTGCTCTCTTTGTGGCTATGCCTTGAATCTTTCACCTATAGACTTATCATAAGGATTAATTTACATGAATATGTATGAAAGCCCCATTATAAGCTGACATGCCATTCATCTGAGTTACCCTCATGTTGATTCCACATTATTCAAAGAACAACTTTATAGGATAACTGTAAGTACCTTGTGACATATCCTTGGATTAATTTTATAGCCCTTTTTGTGAGTTTGGAAGGGCAATATTTATTTGAATGCATCTACTCTGAGCTAATAAATAATCAAATAATTCATTTTGTTATTAAATCATAGCTCTTCCATACATCTATTTAAACATTGGAACACATACCAGTAAGCACATATGCACAACCCATTCCAATATATCGGTTCACACACTATGTAAGGGTGAAAAAATGAGACGGTGTGACACATATAAAATAAGTGACCTTTCTAGGGAATATAGAAGATTTAAAAATAGAGGACAGAAATAACGAGATTTTTTTCAGGCAAGAGGTGAAATTTTTTTTATCTCAAGGATTATTGGACTGTACTTCTAACTGCATGACCTTGGTCAATTCTCTTAAGTGCTGTAAGGAATTATATAGTTATTCAATCTATAAAATTGCTATAGTTATTACATAGTTATTCAATCTATAAAATGACAGGTTGAGTTTGAAGTTCTAATTCTGCAATATTATTTTGCTGTAGAAGATATTCACTAAGTAGTTAAGGCTGACCTTTAGATAGCTTGAAAAGAAAGTTATTACGGCTATATTTTTTCTGCATTTATTTAAAATAATACTGTTCACTTATGAACAAAAATGTTAGTAGAATAGCAAATTACTCTAATGCAGTCCAATGATTTTTAAATGTTAAAACTCTTATTATTATTGACAGACTTTTCAAATAATACATTCTAGAACATACTTTCTCATTAACTTTTGAAATTTTCCACCATTATATGAAAATATAAATTAGCACAAATAAAGCAAATGACTAAAAAAACTAAGAATATGTTCAAACTATAATCTTCATTGGTGGTTTCATCTATGTCCCATGAATTTCACTTAAGCTTCTGTTTACAGACAGTAAACCGAATATATAATTACATAATATCTTAGTGGAGAGATTAGGAAGATAAAGGCCTATCTCTCATAATAAGTTACCTGAGGTGTTCTCCACAACCCATTGCCTCTAATCCATTATACATCTTATTTATAATTCATCTTGATTCCAAAGTGCAATTACCCAGGCATAAAATCTAATCATCAAAGCAAGAGCTAAGGACAGTTTTGAAATAATACATCCCATTCCAGTAACATATGCTTTGGGTCATGAATACACAAAGCAATTCCTCTACAATATTTTCACCAAATGTATGGTATTCTAGAGACATCTGCATCTACAGGCTATTTCCTTCATGTTTTTATTCACAATGTCGTTGCAAGTAAACAAAATTAAACATTAGTTACCATTAAATTATAGCTAGTTGTAAAGACTTTGCCTGTTACCCGTGGTGTTATGATACTGCAGCCCTGTTCAGTAAAAATGTTAGTTCTAGAAATGCCTAATTATCGCAATTTATGATTTGAAGTGGTGGCCAGATTACTTTTAGAAGTCAAATAACAGACACTATTTCCTCAAGAGACTTGATGTTGGAGCTATTTAGTTTATTATACTATACTTAACCTACTCTTTGAGTTAGTTTAGGCTTAGGTAATTATCTAAATGGACCTAAGCTGATTTTAGGTTGTAGGTAGATACAATTCTTACTTGTAATTTTCTTTCTTAAAAATAAAAATATATTCAGCATTGAATATGTGGTTCTCTACAATAATACTATAAAAGCCAGACATTCTTTAGTGATCTCTATATCATGTTTTGACAGTTCCAGTCTCTTTTCTCTCCTCCCATATTTTTCTAGAGTTTCTGGCTTACAGTTGAATGGCTGGTGTCTGTCAGGCCACCACGGAGAACCACTGTCCCTTTTTTTTTTTTTATTAATACGGATTTTCTAAAATTCCTAGACAATTTATCCCTACTAACAACTCATGAAACCCAAAGGTCAAAATGTAGAATGAGACTTGTTTATTTATACTTGCACACCTCTGTCCTGTATCACTTCTGCTGCACATGGGAGGCCCACAACTCTGTGTTCATGTATATACGATCGTGGAGGAGCATGCTTGGATAAGTGGCATGTGTTGTAATTTTGTTTCCCCATACAACTTAAAACAATCATGGTTGCCTTTATCTTTAGTTTATCCTAAGCAGTAACATCCAAAAAATTAGTTTGGATAAAGACACCTATGTTGATTTATTGCCTAACTAGCATTACGTATACATTATCTAATTTAATCCTCACAACAACTCTTTACAAAAAGAAAATGTAGCACTGATTCTTTACTGTCTCCTGTACAATCCCAAGCACACCTCTTAATACATTTACATGAACATCATTGATGATCCCCAATTGGTGGACGAGGAAATTTAAGGCCCTTGGTACATACCTCAGCAGCAATTTGAACCCCAATACGTCTTTCTAAAACTTATAGGCACTTACATTCAACTGTTATGTTTTACAGTCATGTGCTGCTTAATGGTGGGAATACCGTCTAAGAAATGCATCATTAGGCAATGTTATTGTTGTGTGCATACCGCCATAGAGTGTTCTTAGACAAACCTAAACGGTAGAGCCTATTTGTAGGCTATTGCTCGTAGGTTTCAAACATCTAGAGCATGTTACTGTATTGAATACTATAGGCGGTTGGAACACAATGTGAGCATCTGTGTATCTAAACATAGAAAATATTCAATAAAAGTACAGTATAGTCTAATGAGACCACCATCATATATATAGTTTGTCATTGACCAAGACATCATGTGCACATGACTGTACAACATTACTATGTTTCAGGTGAGGAACGTGAGACCCACAGCACTCAAAATCTGCACAAAAACATATTTAGTAAGTGGTGGAACAGGAACTAAACTCGGTTTTGCATGATTTCAAAACTCATGCAAAGATGCAAGATAGAGTGCTTTTATTGGCTCCAGCACATGTATCTATTTCTATTGTTAAATTCTGAAAAAAAATAAGGGAATGCATTGTGCAACCCTGAGTCTGGGATACTCTACTTTCTCTGTGTCATTCCCTCCTCTCTACTTTTCCACATTTTTGTGTGAATTTGAGTCTAATATTTTGATAAGATACCATATTATGAAAATAAAATCAAGGGTGTAAGGAGAGCAGAAGAAAATTGAGTTATTAATAATTTCAGTACATGGAAAGAGAACGTCAGGAAAGTCTGAGTTGGAGAAAAAAAGGGATAGATGAGCTCAGGATAAGTGTTTTTTAAATTTGCTTTCATTTAATTCTTCATTGTGTTCCAGAAAGGACTTTAGAAGGGACTCAAAAAAGTAGTTCTTCTGTTCCCAACTCAATCGCAATCATTCTAATGAATTTTTTTTTTTTAGTTGGAGTCTCACTCTGTCACCCAGGCTAGAGGGCAGTGACACGCTCATGGCTTCTACAGCCTCGACTTGCTGAACTCAGGCGATCCTTCCCCCCAGCCTTCCAAGTAGCTGGAACAGCAGGCACATGCCACCATGCCCAGCTAATTTTTTAAAAATTTATTGTAGAAACGAGGTGTCGCCAAGTCGCCCAGGCTGGTCTCGAACCCATGAGCTCAGGCAATCCTCTCAACTTGGCCTCCCAAAATGCTGACATTATAGGCGTGAGCCACCGTGCCTAGGCCCGTTCGCATGAATTTTACCCCAGGTCACCAAGAAGAAAAGCATCCAATATTGATAAACACCCTAAAACATTTTTAAATTGAATACAGAAGAATCTAGGAAAGGAGAGAGTCAAAGAGGAATACATAGGGTCCATTCTGCTTTTAAACAGTGTGCTGTACGTTTGTAATTTTTGCATTGTTGAATAATCCCGTTTTCTTTGCCCATCTACTAGAAATTTAATCCATCAGGACACAAATTAACCTAAATTAATCTAAAATGTTAGAACTGTAAGAAACTTTAGAAGTCATCTGTGTTAGTACACATGCTCATTTATGGGACAAGAGAACTGTGCCTCAAAGTAACTTGGCCACGTACCTCAGACAAAACTAACTTGTAAAATCAAAACTTCCAAATTTATTCCTGTCATAGTACCAGTGAATCTGTATGCCTCTATAAAAGAATATAATCACAGCAGAGAATGAGGAATACGCTAGTACTTCTGGTCACTAACTGCTTATCAGAACCCTTGCCCCAGCTTCCCCCCAATTAAATTGGCATCTGTAGAGGTAGAGACAAGCATCAATATTTTTAAAAACTCCTCAGATGGCAACCATGGGGATAGGCCTAGAAGTTTCTACACAGAGCTCAACTTGGAGCCCAGACCATGGACTCCCCCCATGGGTGCTTTTGTACTGCATGAAGCTGCCTGTCCAGGAAGGAGCCACAGTAATAGGAAAAATGCATTGTGCATTACAGTAGACTTTACCTCAGTGCTCACCTACACGCTTCAGTTTATAACACTGAACTTTGTATGACTCCTCAATGAAGAGTATTGATTCTGATCTTTATTTTTCTTCTAAGACTTGCTTTAAACTTTTGTCTGAGATATAAAGTAAAGCTGGAAACTTTCAGTTTCTGTGCATGTGGGCCAAACATGTATACTAATAAAATATCGATAATTATATAGATATTCAAATGAAATCCATGTAAAGAAAACCCAGTGCTATTCAACCGTCAGCATGCTAAAGAATTGGAATAACCCATACTGTGAACCACTCTTAAATAGATCCTAGATTGTTTCTCCAATTATGCTTAGATGAATTCCTCAAGCATTATTTCCAGAATTTATTTAGTAATAATGGCAAAATGAACTTTGATTTTAAATAATATATATACACTTTATTAAATTATATTATGATATCCACCATAGGACATAAGAGATTCAAAATATTTCAAATACTATTCTTAGTTTTCTTTATCCATTCACTCAAAGCAGGGAAATTATTAAATCTCCTTAAAATTTCTTATAGGCTGTGATAAAAGCAGAAAGTTTCTTAATTAAGTCCTTAATTGAGGTAATTTTGTGTTATCCATATCAAAATAAACAAGGAGAATCCTGGCTGTTAAACTAGATCTCGTTCTAAGGAACCTCTCTGTATTCCACTCTGGACTACCCAGGTGAAAGCCAAAGAAAAGTGGAGGCATGAGAAAGTTCTTAATTCATTTTTTTTCCTGCTTAGTAAGCAATTACTTTTCTTTCATCAATGGTAGCAAGATTTTTTTAAGTGAAAAGAAATCCTACTTAGACAATTGGTAGAACAGTCCCTTGATAAACTTCCATGGGTTCCAGAAAACTGTCTTACCTTTCCTCCTAAGTCAAGCAGTGTCTACAGATTTACCTACAGAAAGGGCTGAGCCTCGAACACAAGACTTATTCCCTCTCTGAAGCTATGACCTTCCTTTCCAGAAAGCCAGAGATGTCTGTTGATACAATTACATAATAAACCCTAATGAAGATGGAAGTCTTGATTTTGCATATGTCAGCAACTTTGTTTGCTTTCTGATTTTTATTGCAAAATGAAAAATATATAGAGATCAGGGAAAGATAAATCTTATTAGTAGCCTAATAGTCCCAAGACATGTGGAGCTTTTATTATTTTGAATTTCTTACTTTTATAGTCCTTAAATTATATTGGTTTAAATAACATATCCATGACATTTTCTATTTGGTTTTTTTATAAAGTCTCATTGGACATTTTTTGCTAGTTATCCATCAAGCACAATAGAAGCAGATTTTACGTCGTCAAGGACATTAGAATTCTCTGTTTAGTCCATATGACAGTTATTTTAAAAACAAACCTTTTTCTCAAGAAAAGGATCACTGTTCCAAGCTTTTTCAGGCTGAATTGTATATGCATATGAAAGCTTTCCTTGGCTAAAGTCTGATTACACATGGATGCTGCCTGTACACCTCAGGGCTCAGGCAGCAATATACAAGTATCAAAATCGGCACTTGCATTTGTAAATGATGTTACCCTTAACGCAGGTGGGGTAAAAGAAGTCCATCTTTATAACCACCGAAGAGCTCAAGTGGCACTAAGGCAAGATTTCTAACTTGGCTGTCCTAATTCGCTTCCTTTTCTTTCAGGCATGCTTGCCAGGATTTTATCGACTGCGCTTGGAACCAGGTGGCCGCACCCCGGGACCGACCCTGGGCACTTGTGTTCCATGTCAGTGTAATGGACACAGCAGCCTGTGTGATCCCGAAACATCAATATGCCAGGTAGTCCTCTGAGCCTCTCTTGAACAAGGGCCATGTGTTCATTTCTTCTTACACAAGCTCAGAATCTACACGTAAAGACCAGCAAAAATGGAACTGTGTGTGTGTGTGTGTGTGTGTGTGTGTGTGTGTGTGCAGTAAAATATGCAGGGGAAAAATAAATCCACCATAACCTACATTTTATAAAGTAAATAGACAAATGATAACAGGGAAAACTACCGCTCATGTCAAGAAATACATATTAATGGCATATTAGAAAAACACCAGAGGACACAACTGTTAAAAATTACATGACTTTTTTTCTGGTTATAAGCAAACAAACAAAAAAGGCTTTTTCTAGAAATTTGGAAATTATAGAAAATAATTAAGAAATACAAGTCCCTCCAAATTCAACATAAAATACAAATTTTAACGTTTGAGATATTTCCTACCAATTTTAAACATGTTTATAAATAAGATTTATATAATACTACTGGTGCAGTTTTATGTCCTGTCTTTTAAACTTACCTATCATGAGGGAATCATGTTGTTAGATATTCTTTAAAATCATTACAATCTTTGATTTATGACCCATAATATATCCATTTCTCTTGGAACTGAGGCTACCCTTAATATTTTTGTGGTCTTGCTAATGCCCTGCACTCTGTACCACCACCATTTGCCTTCGACAATCAGGACTGTCATGTTTTGCCCTTTTTATTGCAGTCACCACAAGAAATTCAGGTTGCCCCTGTCACTACTTGTCCCCCAAACTCTAATCCACACATAGCTCTGGACACCTTGGCTGGGCCCATCACATCTTCTGAAACCCTTCTGCTGGGCCTTGTGGAACTCGCCATCAGCATCAGCAAAATCCCAGAAGAATCACCCTCTTTTCAGCTTTCGCTGAGAACCGGTCCTCCTGTGCACACTGCTGCCCCAGTACCCCTTTCCAACGGTAGCCCTTATTTTCTCTCACTCTTCATTCCCCTGAAACTGAAGGCGGGGCGGGTGTCCCTGCCCCTCACGCCAGTTTCTTATCATCCTCCTGTTCTCCCCCACAATGCTCAGGTTGGCGTCCCAAGCCTCCCCCCATCTGCCCACTACACCCACTTGCTAAAGTCACCGATTAACCCTCAGATCGCCCGCTTCCTCCTTGCAGAATTTTCTGCTGTCATTGCCATTCTCTCTAGCAGTTCTCCTACCATAATGATTGTTGATTTTTGTGTCTCTGCTATGAACTCTCAAATACCCTTAACTTCCAGTTCCTTGTGCTTCCAGTTCCTTGTGGTCTCCTTTTTAATTGTCTGATACTTTGACCACCATCTCTTTTCTCTCCAGTTGACCTCTTAATACTTCAACATTGGTACCCTCATCACCGATGCTCACACCTTTTCCTTTCTTTGTCTCTCTCCTGCCCTCTCTTTCTTAACCAGCTTAACATCCATGATCCTTCACTAGCCATCATTGCTTTACAATACTCATTTCCCTTGCTACTCCCTTACTTATTTTCATTCAGTAAGCTCCAACACTGCATGAATATTACTACCCTCTCCCCTCCACCTCTATGCCTTCTAAGTGGAAAGTGACTGTAGAAAAACAGACACCTGTGCTGTCTAGTCTCACCTCAAATTCACGGTCATTGTCTTCAGAGAGACCCTTTGCGCTGCTCTACGATCATGACACTTTTCTCTAGACTGTTTCCTCTCCACATTCCCAGATGAGTATCTCATACCTTATCCTTCCTCCTCAAGCCCAAACCTCTCTCCTCCCATTCCTTCCCTTTCTTACTGTTCATTGGTGGCATCACTTCTTATTTCATTGAGGTGTTAGAAGCAATGGGACAAGAGGTAACACAAGCTCCCACTGGCACATGCTCTCACCTTTGTGCATCTGTACCCAATTATTTTGACTCTTTTTCTCTTGCTTTGGATTCTTGTTTCTAAAACATATCACATCTTCCACATATGCTCTCTCCCCTTCAAGTACATTACTCTGGCCAATCTCTTCTCCCTCCTCTATTGTCACTTTTTGCTGCTTCTTCATCTAAAAAAGCAAAGAACACCCTCTCTTGATTCAATTCCCTTCTAGTTACCACTTGACTCCTCTCCTTCCATTAAGTGAAGAGTTGTCTAGACTCTGTCTACCATTTCTCTTCATTCATTCTCTCTTGAGTAGTTACTCTCCACCTAGTCTCATCCATTTCTCTTAGTCCATTTTCGCTTTTAGTAGTTAAAATCAGGCTATTGCCTCCACCAGTATACTGGAACCCAGGACTAGTGTTCAGCTGCCCATCTTCAACTTAATAGATCTCTCAGCAGTATTTGCCACTGTGAATAACCCCATTCTTCTTGAACTGTTTTGTGCAGTTTGCTTTCCAGGCCATGACATTCCGAGGCTACACAATGGCTGCTCCTTTAAAATCTTCTTTGCTATTTTCTTCTTATTACCCTGACATTTACATAGTGGTGTTTTAGAATTCAATCCTTGGAGTGATTTGCTTCTCTGACCTCACTCATTCTGTTGGCAATTGTACCCATGCACATGGCTTCTAATACGTATACTAAGATCCCATAGAATTTTTCATTATTTTTATGATTTAATTTAGATCCAGTCTTTAATCTTTCTGGAATTTATTGTGGATATGGAGGGATAATCTTTATTTAAGAATATATTACTGTAAAGAAACATTTATTGACCTTTACTCCATAATACATTATGGTATCTGAATATATACAAATGTATTTTATCCATATAAAGATATGTTTAAGGATTATCCATTTCATTCTACTTACTTGTTAGTTCCCGTCCCAATGTTCTGATTATC
The DNA here is from genome assembly GCF_000164805.1 of Carlito syrichta. Lineage (NCBI taxonomy): Eukaryota > Metazoa > Chordata > Mammalia > Primates > Tarsiidae > Carlito > Carlito syrichta. Next base: position 173,414 of record NW_007252191.1, on the reverse strand, counting down.
TTCATTTTATAGGAAGTTATGATATCTGGTAAAGCAAGACTCTTTGTTACCCTTCTTTTTCTAATTTTTCCAACTGGATGCTCTTATATATTCTTCCAACTGATGTTGATGTTTTTATTCAGTATTACATCCCTTTCTCCCCCCAAAAAAGTTACTAGAGTTTTGATTGGAATCGAATTAAACTTATTTGTAAAGAATTGTCTTAACTACTATTCAGTTATTTTATCTCAACTCAGGAATGCGATACTCTTCTCTAATCAAACATTTTATGTCCTACAGTAAACAGTCTTTACACTATCTCTATAGAGCATGCATTTCTCATATTAAAATTATTTCTAAGTGTCTTACATTTTCATTTCAATGATAAACATTACAAGTTTTATTTCAACATAGTAACTGTACTAACCAGTCATTATCAATAAATGTTAACAGAATAGGAATACAGAACCTGTATTTGGTATTCAGTCACTGTTATCTTAGTTCTAGAAGTTTTTCAATTGATTCAGTTATTTTTATGTTTATAATAATGCTATTTGAAAATAATTATAATTGTATTTTTACTTGCCAGAAACTATAGCTAGTATAATAGTTTCATATTTTTGCATTGAGTAAGTCTTCCAAAAGAGGTTGAATAGAAGAGTTATCAGCTTCCTAGTTTACTCTTGATTATAATATGAATGCCTCAAGTTTTTTACCATACACTATGATACCGGTGGTTAGTGTAAAACAAAAAAAAAAAATTCTTGTCATGTTAGGTAAACTTCAATCTATTCCTAGATTCTTAAAGATATATATCCTTCTTTCAATCAGGTTAAGATATTTAAATTTGTCACATGATTATTTGTGGTGAGTGGAGTGGGGATACCAGTACATTTCAGAGGTAGTCATATATAGTTTCTTCATCTTAAACAGAATAAACGATATTATTGACTAAATTAATAACTAATGCTAACCATCTTTGAATTCCTAAAATAATTACTCTTTGGTTTGATATAGTATTTTTTTCATCATCTACTTGCCTATAAAATTCAGTAGGCAATTGGGAGGGGGGAAATTAATTTATACATTCTTAAGTAATAACAAATGCATTTTTCCTTGTTATGCAATCTTCACTGGCATTTTTAAGCAGGGTTATGTGTGTTTTATATAATTAATTTAGAAACATTTATAAAGGATACAGTTTAATTTCATTGTTATTAGGATAAAAGGTATTGTCTTAAGTCCTCTTTTGACCAATTGGCTATTATAGCTATTTTTGTTTGTTTCTTTCTTTCTTTTATTTTATTTTAATTTTAAAGATTTGGGGTACAATTCAGGGTTAGGTATATAAATGGTCATTGTACAGGTAAAGTTTGGGCCTCACTTTGGTTCCCACTTTGCCTGGTTTGAGATCAGGTACCCTTACTGATGAGGTGTGCCTCCCCTCCATCAACTGGCAGTTTCCCACTACTGCCAATCCCCTACTTATACAGTATTATGATAATTGTTCAGGGTCCACTTATGGGTGAGAACATGTAGCACCCGGTTATTTTTTTCTGTGATATATCACTCAGTATTATAAACTCTAAGTCCATCCAAGTTTCTATGATGTTCATAATTTTGTCCTTCTTTATGGCTGCATAATATTCCATCATGTATGTGTACATTTTTTTCATCCAGTCCTCTTTTGCTGGGCAGCACAATTGGTTCCATGTTTTTGCTAATGTGAATAATGCTGCAATAAACATACATGTGCAGGTATCATTTTCATAGAGTGATTTGAGTTCCTCTGGGTACATTCCCAGAAGGGGGATTGTGGGGTCATGAGGAAGGCTGATTTTTAGATCTTTTAGGAATCGTCAAATTGTTTTTCATAGAGGCTGTACTAGTTTACACTCCCACCAACAGTGCAGAAATGTTCCCTTTGCCCCACATCCTCTCCAGCATCTATTTTGGGGGGGGGTGGTTATTGATAATGGCCATCCTGATTGGAGTTAAGTGGTATCTCAGTGTGCTTTTAATTTGCATTTCTTTGATAATTTGTGAGGCTGAGCATTTTTTCGTGTATCTGTTGGCTGCTTGTATGTCTTCTTTGGAGAAGTGTGTATTCATATATTTTGGCCACTTTTTAATAGAGCTGTTTGTTTTTCTTTTTGGCACATTTGAGTTCCTTATATATCCTGAATGTTAGGCCTTTATCACATAAACAGTTGGCAAATATATTTTCCCCCTTCTGTGGGCTGTCTCCCTGCTCTCTTAATGATTTCTTTTGCTTTGTAGAAGCTTTTCCGTTTGATGAGGTCCCACTTGTCCATCCTATCTCTTATGGCATGGGCATTCAGGGTTTTATCAGGAATTGGTTACCAGGTCCAATTTCCATAAGGGAGTCTCCTGCATTTTCTAAGGTTCTTATAGCTTGAGGTATTACATTTAGGTCTTTAGTCCATTTAGAGTTGATTTTTGTGCATGGTGATAGGTAAGGGTCTTGTTTTAATCTTCTGCATGTGGTCAGCCAGTTTTCCCTGCACCATTTACTGAATAAGTTCTCCTCCCCCCAGTGGTTGTTAGTAGAAGCTTTGTCAAAGATGAGTAGGTTGAGAAATTGAAGATTTTTTTCCAGAATCTCTATCCTATTCCATTGGTCTGTATGCCTGTTCTTCTACCAATATTAGGCTAGTTTGATTATTGTAGGCTTATAGTAAAGTTTAAAGTCTGGGAGTGTGATACCTCCAACTTCGTTACTTTTGCTGAGGATCGGTTTGGCTATTCATATGTTTCCATATGAATTTCTGTATTGTCATTTTCAGGTCTGAGAAGAATGACTCTGGTAATTTAATGGGTATTGTGTTACATATGCAGATAGTTTTGGGCAGGATGGACGTCTTAACAATGTTGAGTCTTCCAATCCATGAGCATGGAATATTCTTTCATTTGTTTGTGTCATCTTTGATTTCTTTGAGCAGTGTTTTGTAGTTTTTGTTGTAGAGTTCTTTCACATCTCTGGTTAGGAAGATGCCAAGGTATTTCTTTTCTTTTCTTTTCTTTTTTTGAGGCTATTGTGAAAGGGATTGTGTTTTTTATTTGGGTTTCTGTTTGTTTATTGTTGGTATATGGGAATGTGACTGTCTTTTGCACATTTATTTTATACCCTGAGACTTTGTCCAAGTCCTTTAATAGTGCAAGGAGGTTTTTGACAGATTCTCTTGGGTTTTCAGGGTATAGGATCACATCATCTGCAAAGAGGGATAGCTTGACTTCCTCTTTTCCTATTTGGATGCCCCTGATTTCCTTCTTTTGTCTGATTGCTCCAGTTAGGACTTCCAACACTATGTTGAACAGAATGGGTGAGAGTGGGAAGCCTTGTCTTGTTCCAGTTTTCAGGGGAAATGGTTCCAATTTCTATCTGTTTAGCATTAATATGTTGGCTGTGGGTTTATAGATGGTTCTCACTATTTTAAGGTATGTTTCACCTTTGCCTAGGTGTTCAATAGTTTTTATCAAGAAGGGATGCTGGATTTTATTATATCTAACAATATAATTATGTGGTTCTTGTTTTTACATCTGTTGATGTATTTAATTGCATTATGGTCTTGCAGATGTTGAACCAGCCCTGCATCCCGGGAATGAAGCTTACTTGGTCATAGTGGATGATTTTTTAGATGTGTTGTTAGATCTGGTATGCTAGAATCTTGTTGAGAATTATTGCATTTATGTTCATCAAGGATATTGTTATATAGTTCTCTTTCTTTATTGGATCTTTTCCTGGTTTGGGTATCAATGTGATTTTAGCTTCATGAAATGATGTGGGGAGAGTTCCATCATTCTCTATTGCCTGGAATACTTTCAATAGTATTGGTATCAGCTCCTCCTTGTATGTTTTGCAGAATTCCACTGGAAAGCCATCTGGTCCAGGGCCTTTTTTTGCAGGAGTTTTCTTATGATAAAGTCAATTTCCTGGGTTGTTATTGGTCTATTTTGGCTCTCAATTTTTTTCTTGTTTCAACCTTGAGAGGTTGTGTGATGTCAGAAAGTCCTCCATTGCATTTAGGTGTTCAATTTTGTTTCCATACAAGTGTACATAGTAGTTTCTGATAATCTTTTGTATTTCTTCAAGGTTAGTTGTGATTTGATATTTTGTATTTCTGATTGTGTTTATTTGGGATTTTTCTCTCTTTTGCTTGGGGTCAGTCAAGCTAGGGGTCCATCAATCTTGTTTATGCTTTCAAAGAACGAGTTTTTTATTTCATTGATTTTTTTCTATTATATTTTTGTCTTCTATGTTCCATATTTGGGCTATTGTTTGGTGATCTGGATTCTTATTCTGCAATTGGGGTCTTGGTGGTCTTGCTTTTTCAGTTCGCTGAGGCAGTTAACTTGTGATCTTTCCATTTTCTTCATTTGTGTCCATAGAGATATGAATTTCCCTCTTAGAACTGATTTCATGATGTCCCAGAGATATTGGTAAGATATTTCTTTGTTTTCATTTGTTTCCAGGAATCTTTTAATTTCTGTTTTGATTTCTGTGTTGACCCAGGAGTTGTTCAGCATCTTGCTGTTTAGTGTCCATGTTTTTGTGGGTTTTGGAGAAACTTTTTAGGTTTTGATATTTATTTTTAGATTTTGATATTTATTTTTAGTCTGAGAAGGTGTATGGCAGTATTTCAATCTTATGAGATTTTTTTATGCTAGATTTATGGCCTAGGTTGTGGTCGATCTTAGAGTATGTTCCATGTGGTGATGAGTAGAATATATATTCCATGATTGTTGGGTGGAGTGTTCTGTAGGTATCTATTAAGTCCATTTGACCATTTTGTCAAGCCTTAAGTTGAGTTTCCAGATCTCCTTGTTGATTTTTTGCCTCAATGATCTGTCTAGGGTTGTTAGTGGGATATTTCAGTCCCCAGCTATGATAGTGTTACAGTCAATATCCTTTTTTTAGTTTACCTAGAACTTGCTTTATAAAAGTTGGTGCTACTGTGTTGGGTACACATGTGTTTAGGGTGGTTATTTCTTGTTGATGGATTGAACCTTTTATTATTAGGTTGGTTCTGTATCTTTTTAAATTTTTGATAGTTTAAATAATATTTTGGCTGATATTAAAATCATGACTCCTGCTTTCTTTTGTGTTCTGTTCATCTGAAAATTTGTTTTCCATCCTCTTACTTTGAGTCTGTGAGTGTCCTTTCTGGTGAATGAATCTCCTGGAGACAGCATATTGTTCCATCATTTTTTAAATTCAATTTGCTATTCTGTGTCTTTTCAGGGATGCATTTAGTCCATTCACTTTTGGGTTAATTATTGAGATGTATGAGTTTATCCCTGTCATGAGATTCTTATAGTTTGTTATTGTTTGTTTGCTTGCTTGCTTGTTTTTCATTTTTTGGTAGATGTATCTATGTATTTATTTATTTGGTCTTTTTCCTGCATTCTTGGGAAGGGTGTGGTCATTCTTTTTTTCTTTCTTTTATGTATAATACTTTCTTAAGTGTTTCTTGTAGATTTGGTCTGGTGGCAGCAAAAACTCTTGGGGATTGAATGTCTGGGAAGGACTAAATCTCCATCACTAATGAAAATAAGCTTATCTGGGTAAGAAATTCTTGACTGAAATTGTTTATCTTTGAGAACTTTGAAGATTGGACTCCAGTCTCTTCTAGCCTGTAGTGTTTATGTAGATAAGTCTGCTACTATTCTAATTGGTCTTCCCTGGTAAGTAGTCTGACCTTTCTCTCTCGCTGCCTTTAGGATTTTTTCTTTTATGCCTACTTTGTTTAAACAAATTACTATGTGTCTAGGAGGTAGTGTTCTCATTTGATGTCTTACAGGGGTTCTCTGAATCTCTTGTGTTTGAATGATCACTTCTCTGATGAGATGAGGGAAGTTTTCTTTGATAATTTCAGGAATTATCCAGGGTGGTCTCTGTCTTTCTATCTGCCTCGGGATTCCAATTAATCTTAGGTTTGGCCTCTTGATATGAGCACACTTCTCTTGGAGGCTTTGTTCCATCTGTTTAAGCTTCTTTTCTGTGTTTTTAACTGTTTGAGTTAGTTCCATATTTTGGCCCTTAGGCTCTGAGAGTCTTTCTTCTGCTTGGTTAATTCTGCTTTCCATGCTTATCAGTTTATTATTTATTTCATTCTCTGTATTCTTTATTGTTGTTGTCTCAGTTATCAACTCCTTCATTCTTTCCTCTTGCCTCTCCTCATTTCTATTTATTATCTCTATTAATATCTTGATATCTGGGTTTCTGGTTTAAGACTAGTCATTCTGGGGGCTCTTCACCGTTTGAGTTCCAAAGTCTGTATTCTTAGTTGCTGTCTTCCTTGGAGTCTGTATGGGACCTGTGTTCTTCTGTTGGTTCTTCTTCATTTGTGAAGGTTTTCCTCCCCCTTTTTCCCCCTTGTTAAATTCTTTTGTTCGGTTATAGGGATATAGTTTCACTTATGTTTGCTCAATCCCTTATTCTTTCTTATATAGATCCTCTGGATTGTTCAATTTTGAAGCCAGACTGGGGTGAGGGACTGTACTTTTTGCAGTTTTGAGATTTGATTAAGGGGAGAGCTGTGGTTCAGGAGCTATCTGCAGATCCCAGTATCCACTGACAGGTATGTGGGCTCCCTGGAACCCTCTTCCCACCACCTTACAATCTGTTCATGCTGTGGGGGTGTATGTTCACCCCCTGAAAGCAAAATGAGATAAGAAAAAGGGAAAGAATGGAAAAAGGAAGGAGAGAGGAAAAGGAAAGTGAAGAGAGAAAAGAAGAGGAAAAACAGACAGACACACAAAAAGCTAACAAAGAAACAAAAACAGAAAAAACAAAAAAAACATACAAACACACAAAAATCCCTATTTATGTACTTGCCCTCAAAAACACACATATGCAATCAGAAAATCTAAAAACAACAATGAAATAACAAAAACAAAGCAAGTACAAAAAACAGAAAGAAAGAATAAAAAGAACTCTCCCTGTAGCTGTTTCTGGAACTTCAGGTTCCTTTCCCAAGCACTACCTCCGCTTTTGCCTGCTATCACATTAGGGAGTGGCTCTGGTCTCCAGACTGTCCCCTTCACTCTCATCACAGGCCAACGGTTCTGCTCTCAGCATGGGTCAGATGCCCCGCAGACTGCTGTGCAAGGATCTGGACTCACCTGACTTGTCCGCAGCTGCTGTCAAATTTCCCACTCAGATCAGACATGGCTGTGCTTGGTCCTGCGTGGGGGAGGGGCATCTGTCTCTTTGTGTCCAATGGACAATCCCTGAGGGGTGTGGGGATGGCCTCTGAGTCTCAGGTTGGAGGCTGGACAGAGCTGGATGGGGCAGTGTAGGTCTCTGCCCAGTCCTGGGACAGAGTCAATGGTGGTGACCAGCATCTCCTCACCGTCTGCAGCAGAGCTCAGTTCCAAATTTTCTTGCTGCACCTTCTCCACGTTTCCTGTGGCTAGTGCCCAGCCTGCTACTGCAAGTGGTGGTGGGCCAGGTACCAGGTGCTGAGGAGCATCTGATCTCTGCTGCATCCTCCCAAGAGACTCCCAAGAAGGGCAGACAATCCTGCCTACCAGGGCCTCTAATCTCAGGGCAGTGGTGGGTGGCAGTCACCTCCAGAAGAGAGTCCCAGATGCTTGAACCCATGTGTCCCCTCAGAAGGACTTGCATTCATCCATGGGCAAATACCCACTCATGCAGGCAGTCTTTATGGAAACTTTCTTTTGCAAAGACTCTCACACTCCAACCGCTTCCACCACCATCTCGCCAGTCTATTTTTGTTTCTTTTTTTTGAGTCAGAGTTTCACTCTGTCACCCAGACTGGAGTGCAGTCTGGCCACCGCAGCCTCGACCTGCTGGGCTCCGGCGATCCTCCCACCTCCACCTTCCAAGCAGCTGGAACTATAGGCGTGCACTACCATGCCCAGCTAATTTTTTGATTTATTATAGAGATGAGGTCTCGCCAAATTGCCCAGGCGGGTCTCGAACCCGCGGGCTCAGACAATCCACTCACCTCAGCCTCCCAAAGTGCGGGATTACAGGCTGAGCCACCTAGCCCGGCTTATTTTTGTTTCTTAAGAATCCTAAATCCAGGCCTATTTTTCTGAGAAATGCATAGATGGAGTAAAAAAAATAAACAAATGCTTCCATTAAACAAACACAGCTAGTATAAATTGTTATGCTCCGAGTTTTTATATTTTCTTTCAGGGAACTTATGACTTTTGAATTTAGGAAACTTTATTTATCTTTGAAACTACCTCATGAGGCAAATAAGAAATAGCTATCATTACTTTATGCTGTTCCTGAGAAAATTGAAGCATACTGATTTCTCTTTTAAGTGAGATGTGGATCCTAGTTTCATATCATATGCATTTTACAGTGCAATGCTCTCCACTTTGGTGTTATGGCAAGCATGGACTTTGCAGTCAAACTGCCTTGATTGAGATCACGGCTTAACCTCTTCCTGGCTGTGTGAGCCTACTACATTTATTTAACCTAAGTAGAATCCTTGTTTCCTCACTTATAAAATGAAAATAATGGTAGTACCTACTCACAGAGTTTTTGTAAGGATTTGACAAAATACTCAATAAAAGGCTTAAGACATGACTTAGTGCATGGTATGCTCCATAAAAGTAATTGTGATGATAATCACTATAAAAATAATAATGACCATACATGTCATCTGCCCTATGAAGTCTAAGAACCAATCAGTTGATAAATAATGAAAAAGCATCAAAATCACTTTTATGTCTAACACTATGCTAGATTTTTCACTAGTCTCAGTCTTTTCAGGTTACTATAATGAAATACCATAAATTGGATAGCTTACAAGGAAAAGAGGTTTATTCTCACAGTTCTGAAGGCTGGAGAAGTCCAGTATCAAGACTCCAGCAAAGCTGGTGTCCGGGGAAGGCTCTTTTTCTGGTCATAATACTTTCCATGTCCTCACATGTCGAAAGGAGCTACCTAGTTCCTGTGATCCCTTTAGTAAGGATCCTAATCCCAAACACAAGGACTCTACCCTCATGACTTCCTCACCTCCCGAAAACCCCACCTGCTAATGCCATCACATTGGGTGGTAGGATTTCAACATCAGACTTTTTAGAGGATACAAAAGTTCAAACCATAACAAGCCCTAGCCCCCAGTGTGATGCTATTTGGAGACAGGAACTCATTTTCTTTTCTTTTTTCTTTTTCTTTAAAGACACCTTTCTCCAAAAATACAGAACGCAGAGAAAACTTTAGAAACTTTAGAAAACTGCCCAGGCTCAGTGGCTCAGCCAGCAATCCCAGCACTTTGGAAGGGCGAAGAGAGCAGATTGCCTGAGCCCACAGGTTCGAGACCAGTCTGGGCAATTGGCGAGACCTCGTCTCTACAATAAATCAAAAAATTAGCCGTTGTGATAGTGCACACCTGTAGTTCCAGCAACTTGGAAGGCTGAGATGGAAGGATCGCCTGAGCCCAGCAGGTTGACGCTGGGGTGGCTGTGAACGTGCCACTGCGCTCAGCCTGGGCGACAGAGTGAGACTCCAACTCAAAAAAAAAAAAAAAAGAAGAAAGAAAACTATAGAGAACTTTATAGGCCAAATGTTTCAAAGAAACCTACATCAACTTTGTAACTATGATTTTTTTAACACCTAATGACACTTGCAAGAGAGTTGTTGCTTCATCCTAAGCACTGATAAATCCTACACATGGGCATGTTACTATCAATAGCTCTGTGACTGTTGTCCCTTAAGGAAGTTTTTTTTTCAAAATTGAATCGTAAAACCTATATAATATTGAACACTAAGAGGAGGGTGGGGGGAGGTAAGTGAACTAACACTAATAACACACAGTCAGATAGATGGATGATAGATAGAAAGATAGATAGAAAAGATATTCTCATTCAGTTATCACTACAGCTCATGCTTAGAATTAATTCTACTACTTTTCACATGGAAACATTGAAATCCCAGCTCAAATACTCTTTAAAGATCAAATTGTGAAAATATTATTTTCACTCTATGATATATCTTATTTTATTTTATTTTATTTTGAGTTGGAGTCTCACTCTGTCACCCAGACTGGAGTGCAGTGGCCGCTCCCGGCCACGGCAGCCTCGACCTGCTGGGCTCCGGCGATCCTTCCGCCTCAGCCTTCCAAGCAGCCGGAATTACAGGCATGCGCTACCACGCCTGGCTGATTTTTTGATTTATTGTAGAGATGAGGTCTCGCTGCCCAGGCTGGTCTCGAACCCGCGGACTCAGGCAATCCACTCACCTCAGCCTCCCAAAGGCGCGGGATTACAGGCTGAGCCACCGAGCCCGGCTTATATCTTATTTTAAAAAGAAAAATATCTACATCATTGAACTCCTCTGTTGCCTGAAACATCATCTGTATCTGTGTGAAAGTAATTAGCCCTATCTTCAGTAAAAAGACAAATTTGTACCTAGAATTTATTGTGTTTGAGGTGTTTTGTAAACTTTATTTAATCTATCTAACCATCTCATCAAAATAAGGATTACTAGCATCTTATTATAGCTCTGAAAATTAATGCTGAGGAAATTTAAGCCACTCATAGAGCCTTGGCCAAAAAGTAGGTTTCAAATCTACTATAAAATGCTTTCTCCAGACTGTGAGAGAGTGTAAATGCACTCTTAACTGATTAAATGAGTTTGATTTTGAAAGCCCAAGTGAATTATATCCTAGAGTACTGATAGAAACTGCAAAAGTGATTAAAGGCTATGTATGAAAAATATTTGAGAAGTCATGAGAATATAAAATATATCATAAGCTAGAAAGCAGTGAAATGGTCTTTCCAGGTTTTAGAAAGGAAAGTAAAATGTAGGAAACAGATTGATTATGATCTTCAGTGAACCTTGAGGTTTGCTTATAAACTATATAGTTCCAGCTCCTTGGAAGGCTGAGGCAGAAGGATCGCCAGAGCCCAGTGGGTCAACACTGAGGTGGCTGTGAGCATTGCCACTGCCCTCCAGCCTGGGCGATGTAGTAAGATCCCGACTCAAAAAAAAAAACCCAAAAAACCAAAATACAAATCGAGGGAGGTTGTAAGTTCAATATATTTGCAAATCACAACTAGAGACTTATGATCTACTATGTTTTATAAACTATATATATAAGCAAACCTTAAGTTTCACTGAACATCAAAATCAGTCTCTCGCTCTGTAGATCGATAGATAGATGGATATGTCAACTATAGAAAAAGTAAACTATTCACTAGGAATCAGAATAGGCTCACTCAAAATAATGTGCATCAAACTGTTACAATTACTTTATTTGTAGTATCCGAGACCCTATTTTTTCAATCCCAGTACACTATCAAAGACAGTGTGATACATCATATGTCAAATTCAATAAATAAAGTAACAGCTACCATGGGTCTGACCCTGTGAATGTACCAGGACCAGAACTGACCATCGTACATAGATTTTCTCATTTATTCTTACAATAGGCTTATGAGGCAGACAGGATTATTTCTTCTTTTATGATGAACTGATGCTTTGAGAAATTAAATAATTTGCTTTACTCATAAAACCGTAAAGTGCATATCTATTTCAGGATTGAAACCCTGGCTTGCTTAAATAGGCATTTGATGGAATGTTTCATGATATCCTCACAAATGAGGCTGAAAATATGCTCCAGATGTTAACCAGTTGATAGGTTGATAGGCATATAAATTGCTTAAAAATGTGGTCCAGGGTAAGCTCCAGAGACGTTTCCAGTGATGAGGCATAGGCTTTTTGTTTGACCCTGTCGTGCTCAAGATATTTGTCAACGATTTGAATGAGGTCTATCAAGTATTCAGATGACATAGAGCTGAAAATGTTAACCTAGTCCATTGGATGATGGAAAAAGACCCTGACAGGTGGAACTATAAGTTACAATTAACAAGATGAAATGGGCCGGACGTGGTGGCTCAAGCCTTTAATCTCAGCACTTTGAGAGGCCAAGGCGAGAGGATTGCCTGAGGTCAGGGGTTCGAGACCAGCCTGGGCAACTTGGTGAGACCTTGTCTCTACAATAAATTTTTTAAAAAAAACTAGCCAGGTGTGGTATCTCGTGCCTGTAGTTCCAGCTACTTGGAAGGCTGAGACAGAAGACAGGATTGCCTGAACCCAGCAGGTCAAGGCTGCAGTGGCCATGAGCATGCCACTGCCCTCCAACCTGGGTGACAGAGTGAGACTCTGACTTAAAAAAAAAAAAAACAAGATGAAATGAATAGAAAACGTTTTGAGTTTAGGGCTTAGGGAGGTTCCCTTGTCCATTCATTCTCATGGCATGTGTTCATTATTGTTTCCTAGATGTAGGCCTTATGGGAGGTGCTGGGAATATAAAGATGTGGACTACATGGGCCTTTCACTCTAGGAGCTTATTTTCTAGTGTTTAAGGGAAATAATAGAGGAGATGACATATATTAGCAATTCACGTGAAATCAAATTTCTTTTTTTTTTTTTTTTTTT
>NW_007252191.1:147589-160831 GCF_000164805.1 Carlito syrichta | reverse complement strand
TCCACTCACCTCAGCCTCCCAAAGTGCTGGAATTACAGGCTGAGCCACCAAGCCTGGCTGAAATCAAATTTCTTACTTGATTGCTGAGTCACTGAATGCCATCACAGAGCATTGCTATTTGTACAAGATACAGCTGGGCTTGGTGGCTCAGCCTGTAATCCCAGCACTTTGGGAGGCCGAGGTGAGTGGATTGCCTGAGCCTGCGGGTTCGAGACCAGCCCGGGCAACTTGGTGAGACCCTGTCCCTACAATAAATAAAAAAGAAAAAAATTAGCTGGGTGTGGTAGTGTGCACTTGTGTTTCTGGCCCCTTGGAAGACTGAGGCGGAAGGATCACCAGAACCCAGCAGGTGATATAGAGCTGCAAATGTTAACCTAATCCAAAACACACAAACACACACACACACACACACACACACACACACACACACACACACACACACAAAGAAAGATACAAATCGAGGAAGGATGTACATCCAATATATTCACAAATCACAGTTAGAGACTTATGATCTACTATGTTTTAAAAGTGCTCAGAGTAACTAGGATTGTTAATTATCTAACTTGAAAAAAATATTAGGGAGAAGCAGTATTCCAAGATATTTGAAGACCTTCCCTGAGAAAAGGGAATTACACTTAAACTGCATAGTTTCAGAAGAAACTATGAACTTGGAACTTGGGTCACTGATTGAAAATTAGAGTGAATCAAGTTTTCCTTCAGCGTGGGGAAAAACTTCGTAACTCATTGTTACGCAAGATGAATAATGCTTTCTTATTTTAAAAAATCATTCATTTAACAACAACACAAAGAAAAGATACAAGGCATCCTGTATGGTAAGAAAGTTAGGTTAAGTAACTTCTCACCTTAGTTGTAAGATACTATAATATAAATGTTAAATTTATTTTATTTAGTAGAGGGAATATATACCACTGTTTTCCAATGTGCAAAACAACAACAATAAATCTCATATATTCTAATCAATTATTGAAAAGACACTAGCACATATCACTCTCGAAAATAGAATCAAACATCTCATTAGGCATCTAAAATACAGGGAGTTTTCCTAAAGGCTAATTTCTATATAAGATAAAACACTATGAACTTTATTTCAAAGCAGATAGGAAAGTCATATGAAAGGTCGTCGATGTCAAAAAGTTTCAAAAATAAGCTTATGATTTATGTATTATGTGTGTGTGGGGGCCTAACTAGGACATTTGACTCAATTAGCCAGTTTAGTGTGTCAGCAACCCTGTGAAAGATTTACTGTCCAGAGAAGATTAAAATATTTGCTTTCTCTCTGAAGAAATTATACAAAGTTGCAGAGGAAAAAAATGTATTTTTGAATCTCTATGTTTTTGTTAATGATCATAATCTTTAAGTATTTTGATTCAGTTATTAATGTTACATTTAGGTTACATGAAATAATTTGTTACGCTTTATTACAAAAGCAAAATGCTGAAAATTATTGTGGAAGTCTATGTATTTTTGGCAAATGTTCATTTCAATAATTATAAAATATGTTCTTAAAACACTCCCCAGTTAACACTTTTTCATCAGCATGACACCTTGCCAAATAATTTGAGACTGATATTCATAGATAATTCTTTTATCTTAGAGTCATTATCTTTCAAAATGCTTCTGTTAAATATGGAATGACTATTTTCTTGCTTTAAAAAAAAACCTGATGGCTCCTTTTGATGGTTGAATGAGAGAGGTTTATGATACTTAAATGAATATCAAAATATGACAGATCATTTTGTCCTGCTAACCACTTTTCTATAATTAGACTGGAAACTTCTTTTAAAAACCTGACCATTTTTACCTATGTCGTCTGGTACATGCATTCATTCATTGAATCATTTAGAATAGTCCTTGAATGCCTACTATGTTGAACTAGAAAGAGCAGTTAAGCTAGACTTAGGGTATCAGGGACTATTTACCAGAGAAGGCAACATTTAAAACAAGAGCTGAAATGAACAAGTGCTAGCCAGATAGAAGGATGAAAAACATTCTAGAACAAAAAATTTGCACGTGAAAGTCCCAGTGGTGAGAAAGAGCATTCAAAGAATTTGAGAATTTAAGACAGGCCCATATGGCTGCAACATTATGTGCAAAAGAAGCAGTATTTAGGTACAGCTGGAAGGGTAAGCAGTGACCAGATTATGAAGGTCTTCCTTGTCCCGCTAGTGATTTCTCCTAATAGCAATAGGGAGCTAGTGTCAGCTTTCAAGCAGAAGAAGGCCATAGTTTGATATGTTCTATGGAAGGTCACTCTGATTGCAGTGTGCAGAAATTACTGACTGGGAAGATCTGGAAGTAGAATCTTTAGCTCAGAGGCTATTCTAATACTCTAAATAAAAGGTGACAACGGCCAGATAAAAATAGTATCAAGGAGGAAGTTTAAGAAGCAGAGAATGACAGAATCCTGGAACTATTGATCAAATAGATATCTGGGATAAGAGATGCCTCTAGATTGCAGACCTGGGCGATTGAGTGGATAACTGTGACCCCCAAATGAAATGAGAAATATAGGAGTATTCACAGATTTAAAGAGAGATGAGTCTAATTTTTGACATTTCAAAATTAAAGTACTTCTGTGTTAAGCAATAAGATCTATCCAAGAAGTAATTAGAAATGGAAGTCTGGAACTTATTAGAGATATCCAGACTGAACATATAAAATACAGAGGTTTTTGGCACACAGATAACTGAAGTCATAGTAATAGATGAAATCACCAAAATAAAATGTGTAGGGGAAAAAATAGACATGAAATCCAAAGTTAAAATTAAAGACATCAATCTTACTGATCAGAAAAAGAAGAGTCTATGAAGGAGAATAAGAAAGAGGAATAATCAAGGGAGGAGAAAAATCAACAGGCTTACTACTGAAGAAACCACGGGAGAAGAGCACTTCAAAAACAGAGTGTCCGGAAATATCATCTGTTGCAGAAAATTCACATATCACGAAAACAAATTATTGTTAGTAAATTTTGATTTAGCAATAAAGATCTTGTGGGTAAGCCTGGAATTATGTTTCAATGGTGAAACCACAAGCCCATTTAAGGTGTGAGTGGGAGATGAAGCAGAGGCTGGAATGTAAACAATGCTTTTTGAAAGTTCATCAAAAAATAGGATAGAAGTTTTCAAGTGACTCACGACCCCGTGGATATTTTTTAAGATAAGAAAGGCCCCTCTTTGCTCATGGTTGGCCTGTTAAAAAAATTAAAATGTACAAGCATTTTTAAAAGAATAAGAAGGGTTTGACCAACTTCAGATGAGAATGAGAATAAGCCAGCAAAGGAGGCAATGAAGATACTGGAGGGAATGGGGAAGCAGAAGACAAGGAGAATCATCTGGGAGGAGAGTAGCTTTAGACAAAGGATGAAACATGGCTTCCCACGGACAGACATAAATGTCAAAGGGATGGAAACTAATGCAGGCAAGAGAGTGAATCGTTTGCCAGGAAACCAGGGGAGCACCAAATGAGGGCTTTCTTTTCTCTGAAAACTGGGTGTCATCATTAACTGAGAGTAAAGTAGAAAATTTGAAGATTTATACTCTATCATATTGGAAAAACCCATTTTACAGTAAATACATCTGTCACAACATGTTTTAAAATATAGAACCAGAAATGTGAAAATCCAATGGTCTAAAATTCATCATGACGATGCCATGACTTCACTGCAGGGAATAGTATAAACTCTCAAAAATACTTAATAGAAGTTCTAAAACAAAAAAATTTTTTTAAGTTTTATGGCAATATCGTGGTAGAAGTGACTTCAGCTACAGTTTGTCGTGAATTACTACACAAGCCGTACCAAACTTTGTGTCACCGTTGGCAGACACGAGGAATGTCAATATGTTCCTCTTGATTGACTGAATGAAGCAGTGCCCAGCGTATGGGGTGACATCCAAGTTCAATGCAGAGCCTGCGGGCAGCTCTGTGACTCCAGCTGAGTAGATCAGGAAATCAGTTCGCTAACATGTTCATCTATTTTGTTACTGACTTTTTTGCTTCTCACCTTTTTTTTTTTACTGTTGTTTATAAGAAGTAAGTCACTGTTCTGACCACTCCAGATCTTGTCTTATAACATCAAACTAAATCCAACTCCAAATTCTCTCTATTTCTTCCTTTTTCTTGACTCCCAAAGTCGTGTCACATTTCCACTAAAAAAACATTCCATGTTGCATTCTTGTTGCCGTGTTCATTAATTTTCAGGTTTTTAAAAAAATTTTTTCGAAGTTGAAATAAATTTCCAGAAGATGGGCTATTATTTTACCTACTTTTCCCTGACTGAATTCTCTCAGTGCCTATTTCATTGCCCTGCATGTGGCTCTTCCCAAGTCCTTATTGCATTATTGATTGTTCTTTGCTAAATATAGTTCTATTTCATCAGAACTTAAATTTGAAAACTATTTATGCACTATTCTGAAACTCTTCTAATTTTCTTATGGAAATGGCTTAAAGCGTATCACCCCAATGTCTCTTATTATGCGAGCATGAAAAAGAAAATATTGACCTGAGATTGTTAACTTCAGATTGGATCTTCTCTATTGATGAAGAACCACCAACATTGACAAGAAATAGGTGAACAACCTTTTTAATGTGATGGTGAGGCTGATCTTTTTTGCCCTTGTTGCTTCTTGAAACATTTACCCTTTCCACCTTGATTTGGTTTCAGAAAGCCCACTGGTAGACATGCACTGAGGTCCCAGTACTTTTAGTACTTTTTCTAGAGCTAAAATCTGGGATGTGAAGAACATTGATGGTCAGAAGAAGTAATAAATTTTAGAGATTCTTGAGGTCTTTTCCCCAATTTAGAGTAAAAGAAAACTTACACACAGATTGATGTAGAAACAAAAAAATAAAAACTCTTATTTTCGGTATACCTACAATAGCATAGTATTATCTCTCAAATGAAAGACCTTCTTTATCTATATAAAAAGCTAAGTTATTTGTCAATGATAAAGTGTGTGTTTGTGTGTGTGTGCATGTGTGTGTGTGTGTGTGTGAGAAATAGAGTATATGTGTTCATAGACACACAAGCTTATAGGTGAGGAGATGTATGATAAATTACATTCTAACTCTCACTAAATTAAAAACACACTTTTTTCCCCCTCTGCTACAGAATTGTCAACATCACACTGCTGGTGACTTCTGTGAACGATGTGCTCTTGGATACTATGGAATTGTCAAAGGATTGCCAAATGACTGTCAGCGATGTGCCTGCCCTCTGATTTCTTCCAGCAACAAGTAAGATTGAGAAATATAACCATATTTTCCAATCAGTAACGCCATCTGTCTAGCACATGGGCTGTCTATGATTTGTCTATTTTTTCCATGTAGACAAAAATCTCAATTTAAGATTGAGATATTTTTAAATAATATAAAAGCATGACAAAAGTGAGTACCTAGTACTCTATGATTTATTTTTCTTTTGAAACACTGTCCAGAGTAAATAATCTTTATGAATCAAAATGTAAATACCAATATTAACATAGCATTTGTTTATAAAATAAATGAATATGTACAAATGTGCATGGTTTCATAAATATACAGGTCTCGTGTTTGTATATAATTCTGCTCATAATAGCTATGAAGGATTGTTTGGGTGCATATTATATCACTTTGGCTGTTTTCATTTATTTTATATGTTTAATTCAAGGGTGAGAAATAATGATCAAGAAAACAATTGGAAAAATAGTACAATTAAAGCAGAGTGACTTATTGTTAGGCTCCAATGAAAGTCAACTCCTAAAATCACAGCCTCCTTTCTTGTAAGATGGTCGGAGCTTGGTACCATGGAAACACAGCCATAAGGAGAAACAAAAGCCGGAATATCTTATTTCAGTGTTGTCTGAACATTCTATACTGGTTTATATATTGATGGAAACCCTGAGTGTTTTCATTTATCTTTTTGCTAAGACTACCTGCACTAAGTGATTTATAGACTTCAATAAGGTAATGCAGTTTTACTCTAAGACTTTGCTTTTGAACAGACTGTATGACATTTGGTTCAGAATTAGAATTCTGGACACCTTATCCTGAGTATTAAAGAACCACGAAGCAATTCAAAGTGATCTTTGTACCTTCTTGTTCTCTTTGTTGCTTACTTTTTCTTTGCACCTTCTTCATCTTCTGCTTTGTCTACATTCTGAAAGCACTTTCACATAAATCATCTCCTTTTCTTCTGCAAGCTCTTCTTTTTTTGTTGTTAGATGAAAGCACAAGCCTTTTATAGGCTGTCAAATGTAAATTTTTAGGTAAGTTGGATATTGATGAGGATAATATGCATGATCTTATTGTTCATCTTGGCACCAACTTATAGGTACAGGAAAAATAATTTTATTTTCATTCCCCCACCCCTAATCTTTCCCCGATGCCCAGATTTAAGCAAAGGAATGTTATTTAAATTTTTTTTTTAATGTGAACCATTTGGATTAGAAAAACTCAACAATTAATTGGTAATGTCCTGGTAAACACACTATAATAGAAACTACAGGAGATATACAAGAGAAGCTTGTTATTTCTCGGAGAAGCTCACTATAAAACTTGTGTCTTAAGGTATGTCAGCTTAAACATAAAGAGAATTCAAAGTCACAGAACACCACACTTAATTTTGGAAGGTTCAAGAATGTATTTTAAAATGTAGTATGTATAATACATCCTAAACAGTGACTGAAGGATTTTTACTTTTAGAGATAGAGGAAATTATATGGGCAAAAGCTTAGAAAATACATGACATGTTTAAAAACTAATAAGTAACAGAGTTTGGAACATGGAGTTCAGCTAGAACTTCACAATTGCAGATGGAAATGAATGAGAGAAAGGAAGTCATATTGTAGAAATCTTTAACTACAGTCTAAGAAATTGCTGTTTAATTTTCTATGTAATAAGCAAACATTACAAGCCTTTATTTTTTTTAAAAAAGGTAATATGATCACAGTCACACTTTAGGAAGACTATTATGAAAGGATTGAGTATAATGAATTGAAATAGGCAAAGGAGAAAAACAAAGATACCAATTAAAAAGCTAGTACACCAGCCTGAGCAAGGGATCATTAGAACCTGAAGGTAAGTAGAGTGACAAGAATGGTGACAAAGGGAAGAATATGAGAAAATTGTTGAATACAGCTCTACAGAATTGAAAACTAATTAGATGGGAGGGGTGAGGATCCAAGCAAGAGTTGAAGATTGAGGTTTTTAGCCAGGTTATCCCTAAAAGGACTTAGGAATGTTGGCTTGGCAGAATCCGATTAGAGGCCTTCAAATTTGACCTCCAATGTGGTGCCATTTGCTGAAATAGGAAAACCTGGAGAGAGCGGCTGCAGAAGAAAGACAATTGAGGTTCAAATAGGTTTGACTTGATAACGAAGTCTCTGTCTGAATGGAAATATACAAACAGCTGCAGGAAATGGAAATCTGAACATTTCAGGAGCAGGAAATGAATAAATAGGTTAATAAACAAATTTAAATCAAATAAGGTTTCCCAGACTAATGTTACCAAGTCATGTGGATAGAAAGAAGGGAGGACACAGATGTGAGGGAGATATGGCTGCGACACCTATCACTCTGTTGATCGCCAGGGTTGAGTCAGCTGATCTGGCTGGCTAGGTGGGTTCCCTTCCCCCTTCACCACTCCACATGCACCCATACTGAAGGTGCATGCTTGGTCAAAGAGAACTATCATCCCCACTAGAGGAGGGACCGTTCTTCGGTCAAGGCAATACAAGAAGCTGCGCTCCCCTGCTAGAAACTCCAAACTAGCTCTCAGGAAGGAAGGACAGGACTTCCTATGTTGGAAAAGACAGAAGAAAAAAGAATCATCAAGGCAGGGGCAGTCAGGATGAAGAGGAAACTCAGGTGGCAGCTGTCACTGATACCAAGGGACTGAAGCAATGAACGGCATCAAATGCTGCTCTTGCAAGGGGAACTGAGTAAATAGGGTGGCAGTTAACTACTGTTATTGAGCAAACGGGCTCACTTCATGATGTACGCAGAAGCCCATGACTATGGCACCAGCTTGTGAGAAAAGATGGGCTTTATTGCAAACCCATCAGCAAGGAGACGGGAGTCAGACTCAAATGTCTCCCTGATTTGGGGTTTGGGCATGTTTTCAGGAATCAGAGAACAAGGAAAAGGATTTAAGAGTGTTGGCTTGGCAGAATCTGATTCGAGGCCTTCAAATTTGACCATTTGTGGTGGGTATGTTAAGGTAGATTTTAGCCCTGGATCTTCTAGACCAGGGGACCCTTGCTTTTAAAGAGACCGTGCCTTTAGGTTCCAGTCTTCTTGGTTCCGTGGAGAGGAATTGTTGGGTCTGTTAGATGTCAAAGCTTTTTACATGGAGCATGTCCAGGCTTTATGACTTGCAGTTTCGTCTGTGTTATATCTAAAAGGAAACTCGATATTTTGTTATCAACAGAGTAGCCCCAATTTGGGCTGGTCCCATAGATACACTACGAAGGTCATTGATGAATATTGACCCTTCATAGTGAAAGCAGGGTTTGAGTTTACAGTTATAAGAAATGTTAAGGATTAAAAAAATGAAAAAGAATGATACTAACCTGGCAGGGGAGATGCCATGATCACGAAGGTGGTTTTTCCAGAGCAAGACTTATCCATTGCACTCCGGTTATGCTGACCCCTATGATTTCCCCAAATGTGAGAAATTCAACTGCATAATTTGTGGTAGTGGGGGACTGTAGTGGTGCTCTCTTCCCTGGTTTTTGTTGTTTAAAGATTAGGTTTTGTGCTCTTCAATGAGTAGCACTGTGTCTAGTTATTTTTTGCCTTAGTAGCTTTCTAGCTTCATTTGAGAGTTCCTGTCTTACTAAACTTGCAAATAAAGTCTTTAAAAAAAGATTGAAAAGAAAGAATACTACCTTGATTGGTTAGCAGGATTAATAAAAGAATGTGTTTTTGTTTCATTGTCATTTTATATGATTTGTATAACTTGAGTATATTTATGCAAAGGACCCTGGGAGAATCAAAATATCAAATTAAAATGGCTAGTTCAGTGGCTTTCAAACTTTATTGATTGCAACCACTGTAACACTTTTTACACAAAAACATATATATGTAGATATCTAAAGATGTATATTATGCACTGTACCATTTATTCAATTGTATTATTTCACATTTAAAAAAATATTTTAGTCAAAACCAACTAAATTTTATAACTCACTAATATCATCACCTAAAGTTCATAGCATGTTAGACTAATTAACACAGTAAAGACCTATATACGATGAGAAGAGAAGAATTAAAACATGAAGCAAAGAAACTAGCCAGGGCAAAGAAGAGAAACCAAAAATCGATTCTGAGGTATAGATGGAGGTGGCTGAAATAACTCACTTTTGTACCTTCAATCTGTACAGTCGGTGAAAAGTAAGGGGTGAGGCATGGTAAGTGATTAACAACTCACTTCCACCGCATTAGGTCAAGTCTTCGTTATCTCTTAATAAAACAAATATGATAGACTTTTAACAGTTATGACAAAGTAGCAGTGCTCACATACCCCCAGGAGTTTTCTACCACCTACCCAAAGAAAGGTGAGATTCTTTACCTGAATTGCCTGAATCACCTCTCCAGACTCAGTGCCCTAGACTCCCTTCTACATGATGTCAAGTCTGGAATTTCTTGCTCTTCTCTAAGCATGCTCACCAACCTTTACTCTTGCTGTTCCCTGAGACTATCCCCATGAAATCCAATTCATTTTTAAAGGCCTCATTCAAACCCCACTTCTGCCACAAAATGTATTCATAGCATAGCATGTGTTTTGTACATTTTGTATACAACTAACACATTTTACCTCACATCAGTATTTTAATCAAACGTTCTTTCAGAAAGTGAACAGGCACTAAGCATATACTTTACCTCAACCCCGTGAATAAAAGATAAAATATATGTGTCCTGTCTTGTATTTGTACATATCTGTCTCTCATACAGAATTGCAATTCCCTGAAGGTAATGATAGTATTTTATTTATTTCTTTTCTCACAAATATTTAATAAGGGCCCAACTCAATGCCAGGCATGATTCTTTATATATGTGAACAAAATAGTCCAAGTTTCCTGGCCTTCTGGAGCTTACATATTTTTCATAACAGAGTAAGAAACAGATACATAATGTAATATCAGATAGGAACAAGTTCTACCCAGAAAAATAAAACAGCCTCAATGAATTTAGAGTGACAAGGGTGCCGTTTTAGATAGGGTAGTCAGTGATCTTCACAAACAGATGAGACTTGTGCAGAGACATGAACAGGTGAGCCATGTGAGTGACTACAGGAATAGCAGTCCAGCCAGAGGGAAAAGTAGGTGCACTGGCCAAGAGACAGGCCTATACTTGGCCCGTGCTTGGCGGACAGCAAGAGCCCAGGGTAGCAGCAGTGTGGATGAGGGAGTGAAGCCAGCAAAGTTCCAAAGGGTAACTAAGTGTCCTGAAGATCAAAAGTTTCCCAATGGCAAGAGATGACGTGATACAGGATAATCCAGTGACGTTATTGATGGAAGCTCCAGCAGCATTTGTGGGTAGAGAGGGTGAGTGCGAAGAAGACAAGGTCAACTCCGGTTGTTAGCACATAGAAACATGGAGTGGTCATTGACTGCAAAGGGGAAAATTATAGAGTGGTCTGGTGTATTTTTGGAGGGGGATAAACTTAGTTTTAGATCTGCTAGGATAGACATAATATGTAAAGCCCTTAAGACTAAACTAGATCATTAAGACCAGGGAGGAGAGGGGAGGCCAAATCTGAAAGCTGAATTGTGAAGCGTGTTAAGAGATCAAGAACATACGGTCAATCTAGCAAAAGAGTCTAAAAAGAACACCAGTGAGCTGAGATAAAACCAGAAAGAGGTATTTTCCAGGATGCCCATTTATCTCTGTAGTGTCCACAGGGAACGACACAGAGAGCAGACGCTGTAAATTTTTAAAATTCTGTTGAGGGGAGTTTAGAATGAGCAGAGCCATAGGGAAATGTAATAGATGGCCACAAAGAGAAAAGCACAAGAATTTCAAAGTGAGAATTGAGAGCAAATGAGGGAGTTGTGAGCAGAAAGAATAAGCTCTAACTTCAAAGGAGATGGAATTCCTACTTCCTCCTTCAGAAGCCCTCTTCGTGACACAAGGAAAAATTACAATCCACCAGAATATCACACAGAAAAAAGTTGATAGCAACCATTCAAGGAAATTACTGCATTCCCAAACAGTATTCTGAGATGCTTTATTTAGTTATTTATTGATGCTTTATTATTTTACTGTAATGTAATTTAATCCTATCAGCTTTCTAGAAGCGCTTGAAATATCTAAAAGCTGTTTCCTAGATCTGTATATGTATACGAGTTCGTGTGTGTGTGTGAGTGTGTGTGTGTGTGTGTGTGTGTGTGTGTGTGTGTGTGTGTGTGTGTCAGTGCGCGCGCGCGCACGTGCACAGATGCACTCAGCATCAAGCTTTAAATTAGAGAGCCAAAAACTTGGCAGAGTGTGTCAATTATGAGCTTATGGGTCTATTTTTTTGTGTGTGAAGGCAAAAATAAATTTGTCGGATAATGAGTTTGTGAGTAGCAGATCAATTTGTTCACATATTTTGCAAAAGTTAGAGTTTATTACTCATTCATGTACTATTGATTTAATGCATTGGTAGACAGTTAGAATTGGGTCCAAATGGCACCTGACCAAATTGAGCTACGGGCCTAGGCCTTTACACCTTATTGCTTTTTCAGCATCAACTGATTTAGCAGACAAGCAAAAAGAAAAATGGTGTTTGCGGTATTACCATTCTGCAACAAATGTATGTTTTCTATTCCTAAATTTCGAATGCATCATGCAGTTTTATCTAGTGGGAACGCAGCACTGCTTACGTTTGAGAGAAGTTTATAACATGCTAATGTTATAAATTTCATGCTACATGCTACTACAGTTGAGTTTCCAAGTCTTTGTTTTATGGAGAAAAATAATCAGAAATCCTGGAGCGAGACAGACTGGCTGTGGTCTACCAGTATTGTAGTGAAAACATAGGGCAAGTTATATAAGACCTAATTATTAGAAAAGACCATAATGTGGTCAGCAAATCTTATTCATTTTCATTGAGAAAGCTTTCCCTTCTCCTCTTTTCACACTAAATGACATTACTCTGTGTTTAAAGGAAAATGTAGTCTGAAATCTGGAGGTAAATTAGAAAAGGTACTCTTTTATTCTAACTGAAACATTTATTCACACATCATGTGTTAAAATGCTAGTGGCTATTTTGGCTGAGTTTTCAGAAAAAAAAGTTATATAGCTTTTGTGCCTTTTTTCCTTAACCTGGAAGATATTCAATAATTCCTATTCTACTATCAGACAAATGTGTATAAGTTCTAGTCTTTTGATTAGTGAACAATAGGACACTTTTGCTAGATGTTTAATGTTTTCATGGCTGTCATATTATAATTGAAATTCCAAAATATGAGCATGCTACATGTGATGTATTGCTAATGCACCAAAAATCAACCAATATTTATATGTTGACTACTATTAGTAGAGTTTGATTGTGATATCCTACTCTTAAGTAAGAACTTTATCAAGAATTATAAATACGGTTTTTATCATCACCTAAAAGCATGTCCCAATTACATTGATAATGGATAGAAGTACTTAATTTTATAAAATAAATGGTTTAATTTTGTTTTACAGCCCTTTTTTTCTGATTCAGTTTCAGCCCTACTTGTGTTTCTGAAGGCCTCGATGATTACCGCTGCACTGCTTGTCCACGAGGATATGATGGCCAGTACTGTGAAAGGTGCCAACTATCAGACACAGGGAATAATGAGACATAGAGATGACATGATAACAGATCACAGTAGGAAAATGTTCACTATGTGAATAATTTCATTATTTTCATATTCTCTGGTAGTAGAAATCATACACTTTCAAAACTATTTTTGTATCTTAGAATTTGTCCAAAGAAAGTTGTTCACATCCATCTTTTATAGATTTTCTCAAAGTTTCTAAATTATTTCACAATCATCTATTTTGTGCTTTAGGATATATATACTATTATGTGTAAATATATATAATAAGAACAAATAAGTTAAATCAATTTTCAAAAGCTTATCAGTAGTTACCAATAATAAAAAGCTGGCTACTGGGCTTGGTGGCTCAGCCTGTCATCCCAGCACTTTGGGAGGCTGAGGTGAGTGGATTGGCTGAGCCCGTGGGTTCGAGACCCGCCTGGGCAAGTTGGCGAGACCTCATCTCTAC
>NW_007252191.1:100498-147501 GCF_000164805.1 Carlito syrichta | reverse complement strand
CAGAGCCCAGCAGGTCGAGGCTGCGGTGACCGGGAGCAGTCACTGCACTCCAGTCTGGGCAACAGAGTGAGACTCCAACACAAAAAATTTAAAAAATAAAAAAAAAATAAAAAGCTGGCCACATATTTCTCATTTTCATTCTCTGGAAAATACCATCTAGTAGTAACTGCATGCACATCATTGTTCTAAACACTATTGGCACTACACCAGCAAGTATACACTTAACTCAGAACATAAATAGTGCCAAGAATTTTTATTAGTACCTCCCAAACAATCAAGTTATTATGAATTCTCCTATTTAATGGGCAAAAAAATCTTATTTAACTGTTTACTCTTACCATGTTTTTTATAGAATCTCAGAGTGCATGTGTAGCACTATTAAACTGAATTCTAAGTGTAATGCAAATAGTAAGAATACAATTCCAAACTGACTCTCTAGGAAGGTTGTAGTTGATATCTTCCAGACATATATTTTCTATAAAATCAGTATACTGGATATTCAAGTTTGTCACCATCACTTTTAGTACATTTTAGTTCTTATCTCTCACATAACAGAGAGTAACTCATGTTAATTATTAACATTATACACACATGATAACGTTAGCTTTACTGATGGCAGTTTAAAAGTTTTATAAAGTTGTGGACTTAGCTTAGTTCAAACGCGTTAGCTGGGTTCTATTTTTTTCATCTCTGATCTCAGGAATACTGGTGGGCCACCTAAATTACACAAATATCTTGACAATAAGTGTGTAAAGGACCTGTTGGTGCCTGTCTGGGCCCCTACATGAAAGCTCTCTTTCCAAGAGGAGGGACAAAAAGGTCTCAGAATTTAACTACCGTCCTCCAGTGCCCAGTAGCCAGTGACTAAGTAATGCGAAAATGCAATAGTCTAGCTCTTTTGCCTCAAATTGGAGCATGTTTTGAGGTGTTATTTATGCTCCAGAGCTCTCCGTGGAATCAAGCTAAGACTGAGATGTCGCTAAAGCCACACTCTTGTTTAGATTCTTTCCCCTTGTCCTGCTTCACCCAACCCTTTGCCGGATTCTCCTGGAAACACTACCTTATCAGCACCCACTTAAGAATTAATTATGGGGGGGCACACAACATCAATAACAGTACCAACATTTACCTGTATGATGACCACATATGTACCTAATCCTCATTTGTACTCCACATTTTAAAGATAAAATAATTTAAAAAGAAAATAATAAATCAAAATAATTAAATTGCAAAAAAAGAATCAATTACCAGCAATTGCTGTAATAATACTAGTAGCAATAAATAACTAGACAGACTTAAGTATATAAATCCCAATGTAGTTTGCATGTGTCAAATAGATTCCCAAATAAACCTGTATGTAGTGATTCTAAACATAATATCCTATACTTGCATATGTTTGACAGTGGATTCACAACGTGCATACCTACGGAAATTTGCAGCAACAATTAAATAACTCAAAGAAACACAAAAGTCCAAAAAAATTGCAATTTTTTTGAAGATACATGTGTCATTTGGATATATATGAGGGGGTCCCCAAAAAACCAAGTTGTTTTTTGGAGGGTTGGCCCCTTGTAGTACAGGCTTCCCCCGCTAGGTAAGTGTTCTAGAAACCCATCGGCATCAGTGTACTGGCTAGTATTTGCCGTGAGAGGCTGCGTTCTGCTTCGGTGAATTTTTTTTGGAGATTCTTTCATCATGTTTGCCTATTTCATGATGGGTAATTTACAAGCGCACCTGCCCACACAGCGCTGAGTGTTCAACAGTTTTTGACCAAAAACGGCGTGACCCCTGTGCCTCACCCTCCCTATTCATCTGTTCTCACCCCGAGCGACTTTCTTTTCTTTCCCCGGATGAAAAAAAGTCCTCAAAGATAAACATTTTGCCGATGTGGAAGAGGTAAAATAAAAAATGGCAAAAATACTAAAAGGCATCAAAATTGAGAAGTCTAAAAACTGTGTTGAGCAGTGGAAAAAGCATCTCGATAGGTCTATTGCATCAAACGAAGGTGACTGAAGTTTAAACATATAAGAATAAATAATTTTTGAAAATAAATTTCAGATTTTTAAGGGACCCCCCCCTCATGTGTGTGTATGTGTATAGATGATAACAGGTATATATATATTTTTTTAACATCCACTCTTTTGCTTTGGCATTTATGCTTAGGCTAATATTCATTTCATATCCTTTAAACACTGGTAGAATGATGAATAAAAGCTTGCCCGGATGCCAAGGGGATTACCTGAAGTAATTTAGGAATAAAAAATGTTTCATAGTATAGCTACATTTATAAATTGGAGTTATCACCATCTACAAAAGCGTGTGTATAGAAAGATGTAAGAGTACACTAAAATGACAATTATTGAAGCAGAGCGATTACAGAAAATCTATTTTTAAATATTTATGTTTAATCCATAAGAACTGACAGTTCATATAACATTTAGATCAGCTGGATCATATACTATCAAATGAAAATGACTTGAATTGTTTTTCCAGTTCTCAGATGTTGTTATATCTTCGCATTCACCTCTAACATATAAATGATCAAGTGATATTTCTCTGAAAAATTGTTTTTATTCTGCTAAATTAAACCAAAGTTCTTGGTTAAATTTTTATTGTAACCTTCCAAATATATTTGTTTGACTACTGAAAGCTTCTTAAATCATTCAAATCATCTTTTGGCCTGCCCAAACTCATCACTCTGGGTCTAAAACTGCTTAAGTTTCTTGAGTGTCCCTGAAATGTAGAAATCTCTTCCCATACTTTATTTTCATTACTCTTGTAATAAACTCTTTGAGCTTTTAGTCAATCTGAGCCTGCTTAGAATACAATTATTTCACTTGTAAATGTTAGAAGCACTATAAGTGGGCTTACTTAAATGATACTTTCATTGAGCATCTGTAATTTTACATTAAAAAGAAAATAATCAAAAACATAAATATGGAAAAAGCCTAATGTTACAAATGGCTTTGCTTTTTCTAACCAGCACAAGATGAATTAACTTTTACTGTCAGCCATGCAAATTTCCACAGTCTCAGACCACGGATGATGGTCTATGATTATGTTGCCAGTATTTATAACTTTTGGCTGCAACCCTACTGCCTCGCAATTTCCTCCCAGACTTGCCTATTGAACAAAACTTCTAACTGCTGGTTATATTTACACTGACCATATATATAATTTTGTTGTCCAAAGTGGTGCACTCTAGGAAAAGCAGAAAGGGTTTTTAATAATTAAGAAGAAAAAACAGGTAATCTGAAATTGTCCTGGGCTGACTAGAACATTCGGCCCTGCTAGTATCTTATAAAGTAACCAGACTTCCAGTATCATAACCTATGGTGAAATATACTTAAGTGGAAGAATCAGTAAATAAATTGCATTTGGGTGCATTCATACGGATTTTCTCCTAAATTTTCAGATCAGTGTGTTATATATATATTATTTGCATATAATTAACCCACTTACCCAGACACATATACAAAATCCATCTTGAGGAAGACATGATAGAAAGGAAAGATAAATAGAATTAAACAGAAAATCTGAGAAGCTTATTGTCACTTGACTTGCCTCTTTTTCCTCATTAGTAAAATTAACAGGTTGTATTATTCATTTATTTAAATCTCTAAAATGCGCGCGTGTAGGAGAATCTGGGAATCAATGTAAAATTGTGTTCATCTCTAATTATGAAAGAGGACTTTTAAAAAAAGTTGATGATCGAGGGCAGGGATGTACAGACTCCTGCCCACAGGCCACATCTGGCTCTCTGCCTGATTCTGAATGGTGCTTGAGCTAACAACTGTGGTTCCAGGTCAACATTTAAAATCCATTTGATGGCAGGAAACACTAAGTTTGAAACGCAATTAAGTAAAATTTGTTGCCTCAAGAAGAATTCCATTCTTCTCATTAGTAGGTTGTTATGACAAAATAATTTCCAGTCAATTATTATTATGATGTCTGAATTCTATCCACAACAAAAAGCCGACATTGTATTTCTCTCTCACTGCATAATTTTGATTTTGTCTCTTGTCCTGCTGAGGCTAATATTTACTACAAGATCCTTACAGGAAAAGTTTGCTGACCCCTGATCTAGATTCTTTTTTTTTTGAGTTGGAGTCTCATTCAGTCGTCCAGGCTGGAGCGCAGTGGCAGGTAGGCCCAGGGCCACCCTGGCACCTCTACCTTCCAAAGAGCGGGAACAACAGGTGCCCGCAACCATGCCCAGCTATGATCTAGATTCTCGATGCATCAGAGCAAAAGACCACGCACACGCGCGAGCATGCGCGCGCGCACACACACACACACACACACACACACACACACACACACACACACACACACAACAACAACAACTTGGAAACATGACTTGCCATGAACCTCCTTTGCTTTGTCGCTGTTTAAATCCAGGTGTGCCCCTGGCTATACTGGCAGTCCCAGCAGCCCCGGAGGCTCCTGCCAAGAATGTGAGTGTGACCCCTCTGGTTCTCTGCCTGTGCCCTGTGATCCCATCACAGGACTCTGCACGTGCCGACCCGGAGCCACGGGAAGGAAGTGTGACGGCTGCAAGCACTGGCATGCACGCGAGGGCAGGGAGTGTGTTTGTACGTATGCTAACTTAGCTCTTGGAAGGGGCGGGGCTTGGTTCCATTTCTGTCTCATTTCTGATGAAAAAGCCTGACTTATTTTTTTCTGTTCTGCAATAGCTAGTTTTGCTCTTCATTCTTTCTGACGCTATCTATCTGCCTTCTTCTGCTTGCCTGCTGGTTTTTTCTCTATCCTGCTGAGCCAAGAACAACTGAGAAAATCCTCAGCTCGCCTTAGTCAGGCCATTGAAGACCCACAACAAAGCTCCTGGAGGCATATTTTATGTTATTATTTTGTTTGTCCATCTCAGGGTTTGCAGTGTTGCCTCAAGTTGGCATTGCCTTTGTGACAGATTAAAGATCCAAGTTTGTTCAAATTTTTAGAGTCCTCCTGAATTTGTAATAGGCTGGAAAGACACTCTAAGCTTTGAATTACAACTGATTTTTCCTTTTCCAGCTTTTAGAGTAATCCATGGGCATACTGCTTCGAAACTTTCTCTTTTATTTTTATTTTTTTAATTTTTTATTTATTTATTTATTTATTTATTTATTTTTTGAGTTGGAGTCTCACTCTGTCACCCAGACTGGAGTGCAGTGGCTGCTCCCTGTCACCGCAGCCTCGACCTGCTGGGCTCTGGCGATCCTTCCGCCTCAGCCTTCCAAGTAGCTGGAACTACAGGCACGCGCTACCACGCCCGGCTGATTTTTGATTTATTGTAGAGATGAGGTCTCGCCAAGTTGCCCAGACGAGTCTCGAACCCGCGGGCTCAGGCAGTCCACTCACCTCAGCCTCCCAAAGATACAGGATTACAGGCTGAGCCACCAAACCCGGCTTATTTTTTATTTTTGTGTTGGAGTCACTCTGTTGCTCAGACTGGAGGGCAGTGACATGCTCATGGCCACCACAGCCTCGACCTGCTGGGTTCAGGTGATCCTTTCACCTCAGCCTTCCAAATAGCTGGAACTACAGGCATGTGCCACCACGCCCAGCTAATTTTTTTATTTATTGTAGACATGTAGTCTCGCCAAGTTGTTCAGGCTGGTCTCGAACCCGTGAGCACAGGCAATCCTCTCACCTCGGCCTCCCAAAGTGATGGAATTATAGGCATGAGCCACCACGCCTCTTGAACTCCAAAACCTGGAAGCAGCAACAGTGAATTCGAGTATTTTTACTCATGTGCAGTACAGAGAGAGAAGTTTGTATACTGAAATCATTAGTTAGATAAAATTATTGAATATTACATAAATTCTCATCTAAAATAGGTTGGGCACTCTTTTCCTTAAGGAAATTTATTTGAGCACCTTTTGTTTCCATATTTACCTATTTTAATGGATTTGTGCATGCCAATATTTCTTGTTTTAACATCTTATTTGTGTCTAAATCATAATAACCTTTTAATTAGAATAATTTTTGCATGTGTTCTAGTTTTATAAGTTACCTCAGAAGCTAAGTCTGGATTTTAAGTACACCAAAAAAGTTAAGACTGGGTGTTTTGGGGAAGATAGGCTTTTAAATTATTTTTTCTTTGTATTTCAGCCATCTTTAATAAAAATGCATTACACTGAAAATAAAAATAAATGTGAAAATAGATGGGAGGGGAGAGATTAAATGTAATGTCATATATGTTTATATTATCGTATTTAGTTATTGGTGTGTGTATATATATTTATGTGTATATATATATATATATATATATATATATATATACACTCTTCTCAAGTATAATGACATATTTTAATGGTAATTAAAGAAATGGACTAACAAAGTATTTTAATCATATTGTTTTCAAGTTAAATTATTAATGTGGCCATAATTAAGTAGATAATATGTCGATATTCCTATTATAAACACAAAATAGTTTTTGAATTATAAATCATCAATTTTATTAATTATCCAGAAGTAAACTTGAAATAAAAAGATTATGTTTAATGTGAAGCACAAATATTAAACAATGGCACATTAAAATCTCAGAAAAACAAAATAATGGGTTTATTTTCTAGATATTTCTCTTAAAGGGAATTGGCATTCTGCCCATCGGCAACAATGGCTTTGAGTGTTTGATGTTGTTTTAGGAGCAATGCTTTATGTACATTTCAAATAAGTTTATCACAAGAAAGCTTAACTCATCCCTGTCACATATGTAGATTTCTAATAACCATGTGTCCCATGTAATATTAGCAAAAGGGCCAATTCTCCAGTTACAAAGTACCGCCAGTTTTAGAATGTTCATTTGCACTATTCTTGTCTCACAAAGAAATGTATTTGCAGCTGCTGTACGTGGTATTCAGTCCGTTACTGTGTCCTGGAAACATTTCTATTCTTCTGGAGGAATAAATAATAGCCATTTTTCTTCTGTAAAAAAATTTTTAAATTATAGGTTGTGTTTGTTGATAAGCTCTTTTTCTAAAGCATTTATAATTATGTATATTGATTATCCTTATGCTACTCTTAAGCATTCATGATTCCCACCTATCTCTAGGAATATTTTCTCCTCACCCTTTATTAGCTTACAACAGTTTTAGGATTGTAACAATCTTTTGTTATTGAGAGTAGCTTTCAACTTTTCTCCTGTTTTCTTCTTTTAAAATGTCTCTGGCTGTGGAAAAATATGTGTGGTTCAGTGATGTTGGCCTTTCCCAGAACTCAGTTTCCACTTCTAGCTTTGAAATGAGGTAACAAAACACAAGTGAGGACATACTTCTGACTTTTTCTCAATTCTCTTTTTAATATGTTTCTGTGTCCTTAAGCTAAATCAGCAAGAGATCAAAAAATGGAATCACCTGGCATGTTTGATCTGCAGGACCAGCTTTATCCCCATGCGATCATAGTGGGATAGTACAAGGCCTGGGAGGGAGAGTATGGAAGGTAGTCTGTCTTTTGCAGGAGAATATATAGGTAGTCTGTGGTGCTCGTTGCTAATATGGTGCTGACTACAAAAATGACTATAAGCCGGGCTCAGTGGCTCAGCCTGTAATCCTGCGCTTTGGGAGGCTGAGGTGAGTGGATTGTCTGAGCCCGCGGGTTCAAGACCCGCCTGGGCAGGGAGACCTCATCTCTACAATTAATCAAAAAGTCAACCGGGCGTGGTAGCGTGCACCTGTAATTCCGGCTACTTGGAAGGCTGAGGCGGAAGGATCACCGGAGCCCAGCAGGTTGAGGCTGCGGTGGCTGGGAGCGGCCACTGCACTCCAGTCTGGGCAACAGAGTGAGACTCCAACTCAAAAAAAAAAAAAAATGACTACAAAAATAAGATTCCTCCTGTTAGAATAAGTAAGCACTCAGATAACTTAGCACATTTTGCACAAGAGTTAATTTTGCTATCTGTAGTTAATGTTCTACGAAGCATATTTATATTGGCCTTGATTATGGATTTGCATATTTCCAAAAAAATGCATAATAAATGACCTAGACATGATCATTGCATTTTCTCAAGTAAACAGTATAAGGGTGAAAGGAATCTTCTCACTTACTATAAATTTAGATTAAGCTCTTATTTATAAAAAGGATACAAAATTCTGCTGAAGAGAACAAGCAACACAAAGCAAATGCAGAAATCATGAAAGAGCTTTCCTTGATCACCTAAGTCGCTAAAAGAGACATGTGATTGCCAGGGGCAATTGCCAGTGAGCAAGCTAAGATTTTACTGGATCCAAAATGCAATTTCTTGCAGCACACTGGCCTTTTTATATGTGGGGTTTCCATTACTATCATGAAGAACGTACACAAATCATGTGTCTATAGACACCAAAGTCCCTCATAGATAGTGAACTGAGTCCATTCCCCTCCACGGTTATCAGTCTGTCTCACTCTGTCGCCCAGGTTGGAGGGCAGTGGCATGCCCACGTCCACCACAGCCTCGACCTGCTGGGCTCAGGCAATCCTTCGGCCTCAGCCTTCCAAGTAGCTGGAACCACAAGTGTGCACCACCACACATAGCTAATTTTTGATTCGTTGTAAAGATGAGGTCTCACCAAGTTGCCCAGGCTGGCCTTGAACCTCTGGGCTCAGGCAGTCCTCTCGCCTCCGCCTCCCAAAGTGTTGGGATTACAGGCGTGAGCCACTGTTCCCGGCTTGCACAACATATCCACCTATTAGTTCCAAACATTCCCTAAAGTCTCTTTCGCCACACATGGGATCATCTTAATAGTAACTTTTTTAAAAGCTCGCCTTGACTGAGGGCTTATCATTTGCCAGGCACTTTGTTAAGCATTTTACGTGTGTGTGTTTGTTGTTGTTTTTTGATTCTTGTAACATTCTTATTCCTTATTATCCCCACTGTGTGATTAAGTCACTTTCTCAAGGTTCACAGTGACAGAGTTATGATTTGAACCCACATCAGTCTTGCAAATCTTATTTTCTTAACCTCTATGCTGGCTACCAATGCCAAACACATAAAGCAAACATGGTTTATTCAATATAGTCAACATTAGTGAATTCAGTCCTTTATGTATTTGCTTATTTTGTGTTGAGAGCCCATTCTACTAAAATGAAAAATAAAGATAAAATGAACTAAAAATACAAAATGAAAAATTTAAATAGATAAGGTCGATAAGAATATATATATTTTTACTGCTAACCATTAGGACTTCTCTAAGATTTAAAATATACATTCTTATTCATCAAAGATTGTAAAGTACAGACTGTCTTCTATGCAGGAGAAAAGACACTAGCTGGGTGCTCAGATTAACTTCAAAACTTTTTTTCCTTCTAGGAATTATTTGGGACAATGTGTTTTCCCCTTATGTATATTGTTGAGTTCTGAATATATATTTTATTAATTTCTCAAATTGGGATTTCTCCATAGTAAGTTAGGTTAATACAAATCCATCCTCTCTTTCAACCCCCATTGATAGTTTGCGTGTCATTTTATAAAATGAGGACAGCTGCCTGCCTTTCTGCAGTTTGAGAATGAATAAGAAAGCCATTATGTATTTAATAGTAAAGCTTTGTATTGTGAGACACAAACTTTGGGTTTGTCCTATTTTCTGTAAACCCAAAGTTAACACAGAATAACTCATGTGATGTTTATAATAGTTTATGAGTGGCATAATAAAATGTATTACTCTCCTAGAGAACAGAAATTAAAATGAGTAGCTGTTGACAAGATATTATTTCATTAAAAGTACCTGAAATAGCATTTTATAAATATCAAATTGATGTTGCCTATCTTTAATCACTGCATATGAAGTATTTGAGATATCCCAGCATTTATTATTTATAGTCACAATTAATTTAAAATATAGCATATAAGATGATGCTTTGCTTTGCAACATCGCAAAAGTGATCACAAAGTATGTTTTTTACTTGCTACCTGAGGTAAGCTTACCTAATTGTGGTAGCTCACCTTAATTCTATATACTACGCACCTTCCAGCCAGTTGGTGAAACCCAAAGACTAAAGTTTTATCCTGCCTTGATACTAATCTGCAGAGAAACCATCAAGATTATTATTTTTAATTGCCAATTGCCACCAAAGACCTCATGATAATGCCCTCAAATATTATCACTAGAACATTGTTGTATAGTTGTAATAATCAAAGATGATTACTAATGGAAGTTATTGGCCCTTGTATACAGAAATAGGAACAAAGTAATAGAATGTGGTTATCATTGTAAGGAAGGTAGGACTTCCTATTCTACAATATAATGGAAAACGTCAACTTATCCCCAGATGCTGTTTACCTGTTTATGACATTGCATGTTATACATGTGATCACCCTCCATTCAAGCCCTTAAATGTAATCCTCTCTCTGTCCCCACTTAGTCCTCAGGTAAGTTCTTGTTCCAAGACTAGCATGTTTGCTGTTGTTTTCTAGAGCTATAAGCTGTAATGTGCTGTTCACACCCAGGTGTTAGACAATCTGTAAAAGCAACTTCTGTTCATCTTGTCTTCACATTCTCCTCATCTGTTTTGTTAGTAAAAGATGCTTGAGTTTCTTGTTGTCCACCTTCTTAGCGTTGGTCCAGGCTAACAACATATAGAACAGCAGCTATTACTCTGATTCTAGATGATTTTTCTAGTTGTTAGGGATCAGTTTCAGTTGTTTGTGTATCGCATTGAGAAAGTTATTCTATTAGTAGATTGAGTTGCACAGTTGAATTGTCATAGAGACAGCTGATCACTCTTGCCTTTATTCTAGCTAAGTTTTACTCTAAACTCTACTTTGATTACAATTTTCACTCTAGCGAGCCCCGGGAAGTTTATTGACCTTGAAGAACAATAGAATCATATGATCTTAAAGTGGAAAGAAGTCTTATAAGTACAGTAGTCTAATCCTCTCTTTTTCTATGACATCCCTGAAACAGACCATATCCTGCTGCCAGGAAGCATACTGTTATGAATTGGCTTAAGAAGGTTTGGATCCTAGCTTGCCACATGCAAGTAATGTGGCCTTAGATTAGTTTACTTTCTAAACCTCATTTCATCATGGAAAAATGGATATAAAATACTGCATACATGTGTGTGAAGTATCTCAGCATAACAGATACTCGATAAATTCTAGGCAATATTATCATTTTTATTATGTGGCCATTTTTTTTTAAAGACATGATGTTTTGTGTCAGTTTCCGATGAAATATATTAAGATTGAATTCTGGGTTTCTGTAATTATCTTTCATTCTAGGCTTTTCTAGTCACTGAAAACCACTTTGATGACCACCTTATATTTCTCCTCTCTTTAAGTTCTTCACATGCATTATTTATAGATTCATAAGCACCCTCATTATGACTATTTTTCTCATCTGTAAAATGAAGATATTAATAGTTCTTGCCTCACAGATTGCTGTGAATATTAGATGTGATGATGACAAAACACAGCATATTACCTGCCATGCAACACTCTTGTGTAGATAAAAGTTATTATCTCAATATTATGACAGTACTTTCAGAGTTTCTGCTTGTTTCTTGAAAAGCCACACCACCGTGAACTATACTGAACTTATTTTTTCACATATATTACGTATAGAATTTTATTTAGTGTATACATGCATATCACAACTTGGTACAGAACAAATTCATCAGGCTCAGTTAAAGTCTACAAGATACCTGTTCTTCTAGTCAAAGAAATATCAGGGTTTTTCTTAAAACCTTCTTAATGAGTCTGAAATTAATTTTTCTATTTTAGAAGTTATTTATTTTAAAATAATAAAGACAGTGGAGTCCATGTCAATCCTAAATACATGTTAGTCTATAAATTTCTTCCTGAAGAAGATAAGGAAAAGAGAGGAATATGCAATTCAGATTCAGGGACCCACCCATGGCATTCATCTAGAAAAGTTAATTTGAAATACACACATTAACATATCAGTTTATCTTTTGTTAAAAATGTATGTACTCATTTTATCCCTATTTGATTAAAGGAGACAATTCATCTATCTTTACCTGAAATTGGTTAATAGCTTTGGTCTTTTCAAAAATACTCAATGTACTCATTTCAGCTTTAGTTTCTTTGGTTTGGATACAGTGTGTGATTTTTGTCTGTGTGTGTGTGACAGTAAGTCAGTAGTTATTATGCATGGGGGACTCTGGTAGAAATGCAATATTTTGTACTAATTGCTAACAGAAAGATCTGTAATATTGGATGCATGATTTGCCCCTTACATGTGCCCAGCTATAATGATCTGAATTTAATACCGCATTTGTTAATATTAGACACAAATTTATCCTGACACGTTTATAGGCAAAGCCTCAGAAACATTTAGTCATGTAAAATATAATCATGGTCTTGAAATATTTGCTTTTCCTCCTGTGCATTTTAGACAGGATATCACTTTATAACCTTATCTATATTGCTGAATTAGAAGAATAGTTTGGAGAGGTTCTTTAGTGTTCTGATTATAAGATAGTTGTTTGTTTACATGAGCTGTTACTGTACCTTTATCAAAGAATAATTATTTATATAATGTGAATATTCCATGTCTCTATAGATGCTTCTGATCTTCCCTATTACAGTGAATTATATTTGGTTTTAATTTGCATTCCATTTAGAATGATTCTTATTGCCAGATATTCCAGACTTTTTGAGGGCAAATAAAAGTAGCTTGCACTGTGAGTAAAATATTTTGTGTTAAAATAAAATAGCAAACCCTTATGTAAAGGGTATATTTCCCTATATGCTTACCTTATAACTGCATTGATAATATGATGCCTTATCATGATTTTTAGGCTAGACTTGTACAGAAGCCTTGTACAGAAGCTAGACTGTGCTAGACTTGTACAGAAGCCTTGAAAAAAATCCCCATGGCTGTCATATTCATAAATCTTTCTGACCCATTCAGACAGATGTTAGTATATTACTTGGTGCATACTATAAAACTTACCTTTCACTTATGGAAATGTGCTTGTCCTTTGTTCCCCAAAAAGCAAATACAGAGACCATGAGACATGGGATAATAATAGAACTTTGGACACAGAGGCATAAAATAGAATGTATGAGCCCTTGAAAAAGCAATTAAATACATTTTTATTTCAACAACTGAAGATGAGGAACCAAAACAGATCGGTAGGGTATAGAATAAATGAGAGAAAAATCAGTATTCATCTTGCCTCTTGGCATTCTAGTGCACCAATTTATTCCATAGTATATTACAGTAAATCAGATCTAGTTCTTCATTCCAGTCCCTGGTTTATTCTTGTGTGAGTAAAAACTGAGAAAACTGTGAGTACTTTTTCTGGAAATTTCTGCAGCCATCTGGTAAGGAGCATCTGGCCAAACCATTATCAACAAACTGACTCAATTCCTTCTTAGAAATAGGTAAGCTATACATTATAAATAAATTAGAGAAAGGCACACACTGCCTTAAAAATTATGATGAGACATCATATTATCAAGCATCTTTCAAGATCTTGAAAGTGATAAAGGAACACATTGCTTGCTTATATCCTAGGAACATCTGGCAAAAATTCCATCTTCATTAGAATTCAAATGGAACTTTTAAAACAATGATTCTTTATAATTCCTCATATTCTTTATAATTCTTAATAAAGTTAAAATTGTTACTAATGCTTGTTTTTAACTTATGAATCACAA
Organism: Carlito syrichta; assembly: GCF_000164805.1. NCBI lineage: Eukaryota > Metazoa > Chordata > Mammalia > Primates > Tarsiidae > Carlito > Carlito syrichta. The sequence goes on along the minus strand of NW_007252191.1, from coordinate 133,895 downwards.
CTTGAAAGTCTCTGATCTGAATCCACATCCTATAGCACATGTGCAAAACTTGAGGAAAGTGCATCAGTTATCTGTTGTTGCCATTCCGACATCTAGTAGCATAAAATGAGTGTTTACATACTCAAGTTTCTGTGGGTTGGCAAATTGGGCTGGGCTCAGTTGGACGGTTCTTCCGTTGCCATGCTGGGAGAGCCCCGGGTAGCCTCATGCACTTCTCTCTCTCATGTTGCCTCCCTTCCTCAGGGAGGCTAGCCTGGAATTGTTCTTGAGGCATTGGGGTTCCAAGAGCGTGAAAGTGGAAACTGCAAAAGTTAAAATGTTTCTCTACCACATTCTGTTGTTGAGAGTATGTTGCGGAGCCAACCCAACTCAAGGGGAAGGGAAGTAGACTCTATCTAGTCATGGGAGAAGCAGCAAAGGAGTTGTAACTGTCTCTAATGCCCCCCAGAAAAGAGCACTGCTTAGATCTGGTCAGCGTTGTTTCTTTCCTCATTATATTTTGTACCTACTTCCTTCTCCAATATCCCTTTCCTGGGTCAAAATGGAATTATCTCAGGTGAGCATTATAATAGTCATCCTTGTTGCTCAGTCTTTGCCTCTCTAATCACAAAACAATGTTTCTCTCTCCTTCTTTCTCTGTTTTTAACCTGTTAGGTTCCTCACACATCTGTGAGGTTCTCCAGCTCATTCTCTCATTCAGAGGTTTTCTGTTTGGCCAACCCAACCCTCCTTCCTATCCCCAACCCCTCTCTCCTCTTCTCCTAACATTCTACCTTCCTGATCTTTTCATCACCTCATCATTTGGGTACATAACATGCCCAAATTAGCAACCCCTGCCATTCCTTTAGTCCAGAATATTTTTTTCTCTACTTTCACAAAAAATATTAGCGCACAAATATTTAATATTTCCTGAATGTTAGCTGTGTGCAAGACCATCTCTTAGGCACTGTGACCAAGGTATTTAAGGTCCCTTCTTTCTGAAAGAGAAACAATATATAAATAAAGTAATAAGGTAGCTCATGTGAGCATGAGTGTTAAGGTAAGAAAACAAAGGAAATGCAGTGTGACTAAGGGGTATTTCCAGTAACAGTAATTTCAGAATCATCAGGAACTTTCCCTCTGAGGAAGTAACACTTGAGCAAGCTGAATACTCTGCCTGAACACCTAGGATCCAGGTGAGTGAAGACGGAGGAATAAGAGTTCTGGGTAGAGGAGACAGCAAGTAAAGGGACGTCCTCCACATCTTTACTCCCTTTAAGATTGATTGAGTATCTGGTACACTGGTTCTGATCCTTGGCTGCATGATGGAATAATCTGGAGTCTTTAAAAATGCCTGGACCTTACTGCAGACCCATCAGGTCAGATTTTCTACAGGTGAGATGGGAAAGGTCCCAGGCATCTGTTATTTTATAAATCCTCAAATGGTTCTAGTGTGTGGCCACAGTTGAAAACTGCTGATCCACAGCAATGTTTGTCAAACTTTAATGTGCGTAAATCACATGGGACCTTTCTAAAGAGCAGATTCGGATTTCCTGGACCCAGGGTAGAGCCCAAGACTGTGAATTGTTAATAAACCACCAGGTGATGACTATACTGCTGGTCCAGTTGCTACTTAAAGCGTGGCACACAGACCAGTGGTCCCAGTGTCACCTGGGAGATTGCTAGGAAAGCACATTCGCAATCAGAGAATCAGAAACCAGGTGAAGCTGGTCTCGGTGACTCAGCCTATAATCCCGCGCCTTTGGGAGGCTGAGGTGAGTGAATTGCCTGAGCCCGCGGGTTCGAGACCCACCTGGGCAACTTGGCGAGACTCATCTCTACAATAAATCAACAAATGAGCCGGGCGTGGTAGCGCACACCTGTAGTTCCAGCTACTTGGAAGGTTGAGGTGGAAGGATCACCGGAGCCCAGCAGGTTGAGGTTGCAGTGGCTGGGAGCGGCCACTGCACTCCAGTCTGGGCGACAGAGTGAGACTCCAACTTAAAAAAAAAAACCAAAAACACCAGGTGACTCTACCACCTCCTGAGAACCAAGTGAATCTTGGTGTTTAGACATGATCCATTTGGCATTTAATTGTGTCTTTGTTGTGTTTTCCATAATCACTTTATGTAGACAGGTCTGTTGAAACTCACATTGAACAAGGGTATGAAGCCAGATGCTATCTTCCTTTTACTTAATTTCCACCCAGCACAAATGTTCTTTCCTTTTGGCTAGGAGAAGGGTGAGAGATATAGTCTAGTTCCAGACTTCTGCTCCTGATTCCAAAACCTCATTGTTCTCTCAGCTTGTAAAGCATCAGGATCTTACAAAATCCCTGCAGATGACGCTCTGCAGTCACAGGTGTCACCTGCAAAGAGCTGATTTATGAAGAGCCCTGCCGGGACAGTTTAGTCCCTGGAAAGGGATATTGCAACTCACCTCTAGCTGCTGTCCTATCAAAAAATCACCCTCTGCACTCTTTCTCTTTGTTTACAAGCTTCAGTTAATGGTTTTCTCTCCATTAAGCAGCTCAGGGGAGTGCTATTTAGGGAGCTAATTGAATTCTTGCCAACTTTGGGCATGATCCAGAGCTGTTCCAAATCCCGGTATTTTCTATGGTATGTATTTTCATCGATGCCGACATGTGGATAGCTTTGATATCTCTATCTACAGAATGTAAGATAGAAATTATAACTGTACACATGAATGCATCTCATAATTATGGCAGTTCTTGCTCCTTGGCATGATGATACACCTCATTACTCTGCAATGTAAAACTAAACTGAAATGTGTACTTTTTAAAAATCTTCCAAAAGAATCAATGTGTTCATTTTAGAAATTGTACTACTATTTAAGAGATGTTTAATAATGAAGAGAGAACAACTCACTTTTCTCTCTTCCCATTCTACCACCAACCCTGCTTTACCACCACCAAATTTAAATAGTACCTCTCTAGTCGCCAAAAATATCATCAGAAGGACATTGACATTTTTAGCTAATTAAAGAAGAACACTTTTCTGACACATAGCAATTATTTATCTCCAAGACTGAATAAAGTTAATCATCAAAGTAGGAGCTCATAAGAATGCATCTAATCCTGGGAGATCCTGTGCTGGAGGGCTAGTGAGGAAGAAATGACAAAATAAGTCAGTCAGTAGATATCGTCATAATTACAACACACTAAAAAGGAAAAGTTCTTTCCTTTTGTCTTCAAAAACTAATTCTGCTCAATAGAGAGCAAGCTAAACATTTATATCATTTTTTAATAAGTAACACATAAAACTTGTGGAGGCCAACTGCTATGGACTCTGCAGTGCAATCTAATGTAGCAATACACATTTGCACATGTTTTTAGACCCCGTAGTGTGCTTTATTCCTTATGTACGGGTTCCCCTAGACTGCTCATATGTAGATTTGGGGGCATTTATAAGGTTATATTCTGTGTCTTTAAGGAGAACTTTAATACTTCCGCAGTACACTTCTCCCTTCCTCCCCCAAATCCGCTTGCTCCTCCTCTCTGTCCCTCGATTGATATCATCCCTATATTTCAGGTTCCAGGTGACAGGCTTATCTGCTTTTTCATTGTTCTCATCTTTTTTCAGCCATCATCCATTCAACAGCATTAATTATCTAAGATGAGGAGCTTCATCTTTCACAGAATTATTCTTGGGCCATAAAATATTTCATAACTGAAATCTTTGAACATCTGTCTGGGATATTGAGCAGAAGTAACTATTCTCTGTCGCTTTCCTTTCACAGTCTGTGGCGATGAGTGCACAGGCCTTCTTCTCGGTGACTTGGCTCGCCTGGAGCAGATGGTCACGAGCATCAACCTCACCGGCCCGCTGCCTGCTCCATATAAAATGCTGTATGGTCTTGAAAACAGGACGCAGGAGCTAAAGGTGGGTTAATGCAGTAACAACCCAAGCCAAGGTCAGGGTGGCAGAGGCCTCCTAAGGGATATTGCTCGTAATTAGTAAATGCTGTTTCCACTGCCCCAAATCAAAGGACACAGCTATTGGGGAACTTCAGAGACTTTCTAAACCAGTGTTTTTTTTCAGACTGAGATCTATAATATACAGATTTCTATTAAGGGGAAATAATCCCATGTACCCCCCAGTGTCTGGCGTAAATCAGTTTGATGATGTTACTTAAATATGTGCAAATATAAAATCAAGTATGAACTCCTTATACTTATAGATCTATAAAATTAAAACAAATTAATCTTTACAAATGCCTACAAAGCCAATAAAATTCAAATTAAAAACGTTAATGTAAAGTAACATGATTGTGGCTGAAAGGAAATTGCTACGTGGAACATGAATAGGATATTGACTATTTCCACATGGGTTCTTTCACCAGCTGGTGACATGGGAACTCAGTTCTCCTACCTTTCCACATTTGAACCAGAGAGCCCTTGCAAGGGGTCCTGAAATGACACGTGGCATCTCTTGACAAGTTCACGTGACTTACTTGCTCAGTCTGCATTATGAGCAAACACACGTGTGAATGTGGGCACTGAGTTCACATGACTTCTCAGTATTCTCTTGGATGTATTCTTCTTTCAGATGCCTCACTCAGGATCCAGAAATGCTTACATTAATATTTAAGGGTACTGTCAAAATAAAAACACAATATTAAACTTTTGTACTACAGAACTAATAAACCTTTGAAAGTACTTCAATAAGCACCGATTTGAAAAACATTGTTCTAAAACATTGTAAAAGCTTTTGGTAGCCAGTAGGAGGAAATGTTAAGGAAATCGGGGTCTTTTCACTTGATGAAAAAGGATGAGAAATGTCAACTTGCACACAGCCAGTTATCAGTGGTTTATTGAGAAATTGTAGACGGTCTCAGCACTGCATTTGGTTCCTTGGTGATTTCATGACTACCACCTTAGGAAGCTTAGATTCTACCATGGTTTATACATAGTTATTAAACTCTAATAAAGCAATGAACAACAATACATAATTACCATGTGTTTCATTAAAAACTCAAAGTGCAATAGAATACAAAGAGACATAGTAAGATCCAGAGTAACGAGGGAATACACCATTAATGAGAGTATAATTTGTGTTTTAGGCATTTGAGGCATAAACACGATTTTAATAGACAGAGGCTCATTGGTTAGGACTGGAGAATGAAATCTAAGATTTATTTTCCAGGCATTGGTAGATACTCTTCTAAGGAGTATATTCTTTCATCTTGACCATAACCTTTAAGGTAAGTGTTATTTTTCCTATTTTCCAGAAGAAACCAATAACGATCATATTTTATTTAAAAACTGGGCAATGGACTGAAGCCTGACATGGATTATCATGCACAGCACTTACAGAAACTCCAAGTAGGAAAGCAGTTATCATGCACTGAATGGTTATGTCTTACTAAAATGTATATATTGAAATCCTGTCTTAGTTCACTTTAGCTGCTATCACAAAATACCACAAACAGATTAATTTATAAATAACAGAAATATATTTCTCTCAGTCTTGAGGCTGGGTGGTCCAAGAGCAGGTCACCGGCAGGTTCGGTGTCTAGTGAAGACCCATTCCTCATAGATGGTGACTTCTTGCTCTGGTGAAAGAGGATAGCTAGCTCTCTGAGATGTCTTTAAGAAGGACACTAATCCCAAACATCAAGGACTTGTCCTCATGATGTAATCACTTCCCAAAGGCCCCACCTCCTAATATCATCATGGTAGGGTCACAGGATTTCAACATAAATATGTGAGGGGACACAACCATCCTGACCACAGCAAGTCTTAACCCTCGCTATGACAGTATTTGGATGTTGCTGCCATGTGAGGACACAGGGAGGAGAAAACTATGCCTAAGAGAGCCAGAGAGGCACGTGAGCAGGAACAGAAGTGTGAATCAGGCCTGTCTGGCAGACATTACAAATCAGGCCTGCCAGTGAAAGATAAGGCTGGAAACTTCAGTGGGACTGGGTGCTATGAAGGACAGCCTCGTAAACCAGGCTGGGGAATTTGAGTTTACCCAGTATTTAGGGATGTGAAAAGTTTTAACAAAAGGATGCTGACCAGTTACTTCCCTTGTGTACAGAGGGAATATGAGGAAAATAAATTAAACTGGAAAAGCAGACATTTAAGCTGGACATAAAGCATTGCAAAACTAACACTTACACAATGGACAGTAGAGTACTAAGGACCCTATGGAAGAGGCTCCAATCTGTGGGCACCATCTAAGCCGAGGGATTCAGCCACCCATCCCTGTATGGGTCCTGATCTAAAAGTCCTTGATTGTCCTTACATTCCAGTCTTTCTTGATTCTGTGTTTGTGCTTTTCTTCGATAATTTTTGAAATATCTGGATACCATCTGGGTCCCATTTTGATATTTTGAAACCTTAAACAAGTTACTTAACCTTTTAACTCAATTTCTTTAACTGTGCCAACACTCAGCCAAAGACTACCAAGAACACTCATGGGATAGAACAAGGTTGGATGTATTAGCTTGTTGTAACAATGGGCACTGAACACCACGGGGACTTAGTGTCTCAGTAAGAAAGGGTTAGGAATAACTTATGGCATTTGGGCTTGTGCTTGGTTACTTGAGGGCAGTGTGCAATTGGATGCTGTTAGGAATAGGAGTAATTCTATAACTGAGTATTCTGATGCGTCTTATCTAGAAGGTGAGGTGAACAGAGGAAGGCGAAAGCCATGATTAGTTAAGAGGACGAGGTCACTTATATTAGTCGGTAAATGGGGTTTTGGGTAGTCATATGATCTGAGCAAAAACATGGTTTTTTCTGTGCTTAGACAACATTGCAGAGTGGTCTCGTTTTTGTTTTTGTTTTTTTTCTTTTATCTCATTCCTTACTGACTCAACATGACCCTGACTAATGTTAGTGTCTTGTGTGATTATTCATGTTCAATAGGAAAGGAACAGGCTCAGCTGTGAATTCGAGGCCAGCTCCTCCCCACACTGAGGGAAGGTCAGTTAGTAAGTGCCTAGCCAGTTGCCTAGGTCACAGGCTGCTGCTTTCTTTCTAGCCTGTTAACTGTGTCTCTGTTGCCTAGTTTCAGAGCCTTAAAGAGTCAAAGAGTTCATCTTAACTCTACCCCTTACCTGCTGTGTGATCTTGTGCAAATGTTAAGCCACAGTTTGTCATTCAAAAAATGGGATAAACATATACCTCATAGAGCTGATGTGAGATTTTTTTTTTTTTTTTAAAAAGCCTGGTACATAGTAAGTTCTCAGTAAATTACTGCAGTGTTTATTAGTTGCCTGAATATTTGGCATGGCACTCAGTGTGTAGAGCCTAATTGAAATAATTTTTTCTCTTTTCTTTGAAGGTGAAAAGGCCAAGTTCTTTGTGTATATACAAAAAAAAAATGGGTTCTGTTAAATGTTCAACCCCATGATCGTTGCAAGAGCATTTATTAAAATGGTTATGTGATGAAATCTTTTTCAGCACTTGCTGTCCCCACAGCGAGCCCCAGAGAGGCTCATTCAGCTGGCAGAGGGCAATCTGAACACACTTGTGACAGAAATGAATGAGCTTCTGACCAGGGTAAGTTGGCAAAATCATGAATCTTCTGAAAGCAGAGAGATTATGTAAAGTGAGAAGAATCACTTCAAAGTTCTGAAAGGCAAATCTTGTTCTTCCTGATTCTCAATTTGGTGTATGAAATAGATGTGTGATGTCTTGCTGCTCCTACTGCAAGTCAAATGGTGGAACCTAGTAGCACAGGCAAAAGAAGCTTGGATACTTGAGAGGTGTCAAGAGCAAAGGCTCAAAATACCAGAATGACAATGGATTTTGAGAACTTTACTGCGTAGCCTCCACAGTACAATTTTCATCAGTTTTAAATTCCAAAAGCATTAATTTGGTTAGGCAAAGAAAAAGAAAAACAAATGAAAACACTTGTAGTCTCCTTGATCTCACCGGTGGGATTTTTACATTTGTATAGAAATACAAGTCTAAGTCGGTATTCCCATACAAAAGAGGAAATCTTTATCGTGAAGGGCATTTGAGACACTTTAAAAAGTTAGACTGTAATGTTCACTTTGCATTTATCAGTCTTTTTAAGGAACTGGGAGTTTTACATTTTCAAAACTGCAAAGGGGGTTAAAAGTTCGTTTTGCTGTTAGAGAACGAAGAAAACAACACAAAGCCCGCCATCTTGTGGCCAGAAAAATGCATCAAGCAAGAAACTGGCTTGAAATGTAAAGATCTAATTTGATTATCTAAGAGTTTTAAATGACAAAGAATATTGGAGGGAGAAGGTTCCTAGAGATTTGCTGGTCCATTTTATATTTTAAAGAAGAGCTGCCTCAGGCCACGGCTGTGAAATGAATAAACAGTGGCACACAATTTGCTAAACTCGGGGACTTAGGCGGGACCCAGTCTCCAGATTCCCACTGGCCCAGAACTCTTTCCACATAACCTGCTGTTTGGTATAGGAAAATTTCCAGGGAAATCAAATAGGCTTCTAAATGCTAAACAATGGCACTGATTCTACCATAGCATACTAAACACTCCCAGAATCACAAACCAGTAACACAGAATGTACCGATACAATATAGAGTCTCTTGCCAAAAGTATTTAGACACTGAATTAAATTAACGAGTATATTTATCTCATATTAATTTAATGCTTAATAATTTGTATTTGTTACACGACTACTATCGAATGTGAATTTTAAACAGGTCATGGCAGAATAAACTCAATTAAAGAAGCACATATGAATGCTCACCACATTCAAAACCCAAGCTAAGTGTTGCCAGGTGAAAAATACAACTAAGCCTCAATCTGTCTACAAAGAGCTTTCAGTTGCATGTGTGTGCTTGTGTGTGTGTGTGTGTGTGTGTGTGTGTGTGTACACGTGAGCATTTAGGTCTATGGAGGATAATGTGAACCAACCGCATGCAAACATATAATAAAACATGAAATAAAATTTGTTAAAAAGCAGAACTTTTTGAGAAGTACATAAAAATAGAACAATTTAATCCAGTTGAGTTATCAGAAAAAAATTCCATGAAATAAGTGGAATTTCGTGTACTTATTTAATTAATATTTACTAGGGGTCTTCTATGTTCTAGGCTTGGTGACAGCCACTGGAAATGGAGATATATGCAAAACTGCCACAGTCCTTGTCCTTGTTGACCTTATTGTAGCCTAATGATCTGACCCTAGAGATATACGTATTTTTTTAGGGATGTCAGATCTTTGTTATGTCTTAGCCTACGTCCTTTCATTTTTTTCAGCAGGTTCTCTCACAATTAAAAAAAAAAAAGGATTTTTGCAATGGGGTCTTATTATGTTGCCCAAGCTGGAGTGCAATGGTGTGATCACAGTTGACCGCAGCCTCAAACTCCTGGACTCAAGCAATGCTCCCTCCTCAACCTCCAGAGCAGCTAGGATTGCAGACACACACTATCATACCTAGTTCTTTTTTTTTCCTGTAGAGTTGGGATCTAGCTATATTATAGCTCAGGCTGATTTCAAGGTCCTGATTTCAAGCAATCCTCCTGCCTCAACCTCCCAAAGCGCTGGGATGACAAGCCTGACCCTACACATCCAGCCTTACACTGCATCTTTTTCAATAGACTTTCATTTTTAGAGCAGTTTAAGGTTCAAAGCAAAATTGAGTGAAAAGTTCAGAAAGTTCTCTCATATATTCCCTGGCCCCCTACACACAGTCTCCTTGCTGTCAACCTTCCACCAGAGTGGCACATTTATTACAGTCGATGAGTCTCTGTTGACATCTCGTTATCACCAAAGTCCACAGTTTGCATTAGGGTTCACACTTGGTGTTGTACATTCTATGAATTTGGACAAATGTATTATGACATGTTTCCACCATTATAATATCATACAGAAAAGTTTTACTGTCCCCAGAATGTCCTGTGTTCCACTTACACATCTCTTGCTGCTCCCTAACCCCTGGCAGCCACTGGTCTTTGTACTACTTCCATAGTTTTGCCTTTTTTAGAATGTCATTTAGCTAGAATCATGTAGTATGTAGCTTTTTCATATTAGCTTCTTTTCTTTAGTAATAGGCACTAACGTTTCCTCCATTTTTTTCCCATAGGTTAATAGCTCAAGTCTTTTTAGCACTGAATAATACTCCATTGTCAAAAATATATATTCCCTTGTCTAGATGTATCACAATATATCCATTTGCCTACTGAAAGGCATCTTGGTTGCTTCCAAGTTTTGCTAGTATGAATAAAGTGGCTGTAAACATCTTTGTGCAGATGTCGGTATAGACATCAGTTTTGGGGGGTGGGCTTTATTTGGAGTCTTGCTCTTGTTGCCCAGGCTGGAGTGCAGTGGCACGCCGACGGCCACTGCAGCCTCGACCTGCTGGACTTAGGCGATCCTCCCGCCTCAGCCTTCCAAGTAGCTGGAACAACAGGCGTGAGCCACCACGCCCAGCTAGTTTTTGTGATTTGCTGTAAAAACAAGGTCTCACCAAGTTGCCCAGGCTGATTTTGAACCCCTGGGCTCAGGAAGTCCTCTAACCTTGGCCTCCCAAAATGCTAGGATTACAGGCTGAGCCAACGTGCCCGGCCTCGACATCAGTTTTAAACTCATTTGAGTGAACGCCAAGGAGCACGATTGCTGTATTGTATGATAAGTATATTTGGTTTTATGGGAAATTCCCAAAATATTTTCCAAATTGGTTGTGCCATTTTTTCACTAGCGATGAATGAGAGTTTCTGCTGCTTCACATCTGCGGCAGCATTTGGTGTCATCAGTGTTTTGGATCTTGGCCATTGTGGTAGGTGTATATGGTAGATCACTTTCATCCTAATTTGCAATGCCCTGATGACAAATTCAGGTGAGCATCTTTTCGTATGTTTATTTGCCATCTGTATATCTTCTTTGGTGAAGTGGCCATTTAAGTCTTTTTCCATCTTTTTAAATTGTTGAGTTGCAGGTGTTCTTTGTATATTTTGGGTAATAGTCCCTTAACAGATATGTCTTTTGCAAATATTTTCTCCCCCTCTGCGCCTTGTCTTCTCATTCTCTCGAGAAGTGTCTTTTACAGAGCAGAAGCTCTTAATTTTAATGAAGTCCAGCTTATCAGTTTTGTTCCTCATGTTTGTGCCTTTTACGTTGCATCTAAAAAGTCATCGCTATACCCAAGGTTGTCTAGATTTTCTCCTGTGTTGTCTTTTAGGAGCTTTATAGTCTTGCACTTTACACTTGTGTCTATTATCCATTTTTAGTTAATTCATGTGTCATTTTTTTTTAACTTGGGATCCTACCCTGCCACCCAGGCTGGAGCGCAGTGGCATGATCACAGCTCCTGGCAGCCTCGACCTCCCCCACCTCAGTCTCCTGAGTAGCTGGGAACTATCATTGCATGCCACCATGCCTGGCTACTTTTTTTAAAAAAAATTTTTGTAGAGATGAGGTTTCACTATGTTACCCAAACTGGTCTCAAATTCCTGGGCTCAAGCAATCCACCTGCCTCAGCCTCCCAAAGTGCTAGGATTACAGGTGTGAGCCTCTGCTCCTGGCCTCAATACCATTTCAGAATAAGTCTTTATTTTAGAGTAATTTTAGGTTTCAAAAAATGTTGCAAAGATTGTACAGAGAGTCTTAATATTCTCCGTTCCCAGTTTCCCCTGTTGTTAACATTTTCTATTAGTGTGATACCTCTAAAGATCTATGAGTTGTGGCCTTTATGTCACAATTAATGACCTAATATTTATACAATTATTATTCACTGAAGACTACACTGCAATCAGATTGCCACAATTTTTACTTAATGTCCTTTTTACTGTTTCAGGATCCCATGCAGGACACTGCATTGCATTTAGTCATCATGTAGTCTCATAGACTGTAACAGTGCCTCAGACTCGTTTTCAATGACTTTGTCAATTTTGACACGTTCATGCATTGTGTCGGCTCCCCCTCAATTGGGGTTTGTCTCATGACAAAATTGGGATTATGAGTTTTTGTGAGAAAACCCAGAGGTTTTCATCACATCGTATCAAGGACCCGCATGCTCAATATGTCTTATTCCTGAGGATGGTAACCTTGATTATCTGGCTGAGGTAGTGTTTGCTAGATTTTTCTACTGTAAAGTTATTCTTTTTCCCCCTTTCCCTATTCCAATACCATTTTTATCTGCCCATTCTTCAGATTCTGTAATACAAAAGTCCTAGAAATAAAACTGCTGAAGGCAAAGATCTTGATGGGTTGAGGATGTGGAGGAAATGTAAATACTCACCAATTAACCTTGTTCCTATCATTTATAATTAGAAATATAACTGTCATGGAGACCATAAATACCTCAACATGACCAATTCTCTCTTTCCCTGTGGTCAAGCTGCATGACCATGGAAAGGTAAATTGATACACATGGAAAGGTAAATTGATACACATGGAATCATACCCCGAAATTAGCTGACTTGATTATCCAATAATAACAGGCTAAGACTACCGATGCCTCTGTCTCACGGTCATGAATGACTGTGCAATTGGAACCAGAGAATGAGAAATTCAGTGGGCCACAACTTCCCATGACCCATGACTACATTGGGAGAGGCAGGGTCTTAGACTAGGACTGCACACTGGAATTGCCTGGGGCTTGGTCCCATGCCAAAAGATTGTGATGGAACCTGTCAGAATTACAGTCAGAACACTGGCATTTTCAGAACTCCCCAGATGAACTGATGTCAGTCAAGGTTGAAAACTACTCTGACCCTGAAGTTACCTAATAGCTAAGTCAGAACTCCCCAGATGAGCTGATGTCAGCCAAGGTTGAAAACTACTCTGACCCTGAAGTTACCTAATAGCTAAGGCTCCCTTTCCTCTGGAAAGAGCTTTGACTGGTATCACCAATCTTTGTGATGCTTCTTTTTCTCTCCTCTGTTGGCTAATCAGTCACTTAATTCAGTCTTTAGGTTTATGAAAACATATTACAGGCTTCATCTTGCATAACTGGTGTAAGAGCGGCCCTCTTTGCTTCAAGTACTTTTATATTTTGTGCTCATTTTTCAAACGGAGAAATCTAGTTCCCTAATATCTCTGGGTAAAGAGAGTAATTTCTCCCAAGAGCTAACATTTAACATGTATTTTGATATTTTAATTAATAGATAAATATCAAAAAGAAAATACTATATAATCATGTATCTCTTCTAATGTCTTTTGATTTATTGTTATTTTATTTCCCCCACTGAAATATAAATTCCTTGAATATGAGAGTCATTCAACGTATTCAAACTGCCCTACAATATGTGTGGAATATTGAGATGCTTTTGGATGACAACTCATATATCTCTGGAACTACTGTTCTTAGCTCCCTTCCTTTTTGAGAGCCAAATTTTGTGAAAGACTTGGAGAGAGGTCTGTATTCATTTCACACTTCAATGCTGTCTGGATTGCCACTCCAGCCCACTGCTTAAACTATTTTTACAAGGTAACCAATGACAAAGCTGGTAACTAAATCCGGTGAATACTTTAATAATTTTACTTCAACTCCCCTCAGCCACTGCCCTTTTCTATCCTTTCTCCCTCCTTGACATATTCTCCTCTCTCTGTTGCTCTCTTAATTCTCTGGCCCTTCGTTCTCCCTTTCCCCACCCTCCCCTTAAAAGTTGGTGTTCCTTGGGGTCTGGTCCTCAGTCCTCATTTCCGCTTACCCCATACATGTTTTCTTTATGCTTCATTTGTCATGTGTAAGTTGATAATTTATAAATCTATGTTTTTCGAGACAGACTCTATTATGTTTTGGTCTTATGTGCCTAACTACTGTTTGGACATTTCAAACCAAAGCCATCATTTCCTCTTAAAATTCATTCCTTTTCCTACTAAAACCATCTCGGTGATTTATCCTGCAATATCTACTCAGTGTTCCAGAAGAGAAACGAGCGGGTTGCCTTTCATGCTACACCCTCATCTTTAACCCAACTCAGTTCCATTCTGTGATTGCTTTTTCTAAGCCTGGTCCAACTCCAACCAGTTCTTATTCATATGGCAGGGTGAACGTTCTAAGTCACAGATCTGATCGTGTCACTCTCCTCCTCAGATTTCCGTCTTTCCACTTGGTTCAGGATGACGTGGAATGCTCTTCCAACACGATCTAAGCCCTGCTTGGTGTATCTCATCCCTCCCCACCACTCATGGTCTGGTCATCTGCACTACCTTGGACTGAGCAGACAAACCAGAAACCTAGGAATCTTCCTCAATGCCTCTTTCTTCCTCATCACCCTCCTGCTGATTCATCTCCTCACCCAACACAGTGGGTTCCACTTCTGTGTTCATCTACCATCTCCACTCCCCACCCCATCCAATTTCATAATCCTTGGTTGAGGATTATCATGTTAGCTTTCTAGCTAGTCTCTCTGCTTTACTCTTGTTCTCTTTGCAATCTGTTCTCTGCAAAGAGCCAGGATAAATTTTTGCTATTCCAAATGTGAAGATGTTATCACAGTGCCTAAAAACTTTTCTCTGACTTCCCTCAGGGTCTTAGGATAAAGACCAAAATTCTCCCATTGGCTATATCCCCCCACTTGTGCCCCTGGCCATCTGCACTCCAGCCATGTTCTTCCTCTTTCATTTTGTCCCACCGCAAAGCCTTTCTACACATTTCTTTATTTTGCCGTGATGGTAGTCCACCTCTTCCCACATTTTATTAATTTCTATTAACTCTAATTCACCTTTCAAATCTCAGTTCGTGTAAACCTCTTGTGACTGAGATTCCTGCTATAATTATACCATTGTTTTTCTTCCAATTTGTAATTATAAATTTATTTGCATGATCGTTTGACAAACATCTCTCTAATTCACCAGTCTATAAATTCCTAAAGGGCATGAAACCTTTTTTTTTCCTTAATATCGTATCATGAATATTACGCACATAGTAGGTATTCAGTTAATATTTGTTTAAATCATTGTGAATAATTTCAATAATAGCATTTGAGCAGCCAGATGTAAAGCACACAAACCTAAATTAAACTTCAATTTTGAATTTCTCTAAAACACATTGAAATCAGGCATATATTTATAACCATATTGTTGGATACTTTGTTTTCTTTGATAAGTACCTCTTTAAATGCTTATAGTTTATCAGAAGAGAATGATATGTAGTGAACTGAAATATATAAAAGATCAAAATTTAGCTTTATTTATATTGCATTTTACTGTCTATTGATAATCAAATTTAATGAGAATGAAGCATTTTCAAAATAATGAAACTAGTTTTTGAATTAAGTACCGATATTATATGTTTGCAAGGTTTTATTTATAGTTTTTAAAAGGTTTAAGTTGCCACCAATGTATTTTTTTTTCTTTAATTTTTTTTTAAGAAAGCAGGATTTATTAAGAGGACAGAAAAGCTCCCACAGTGGGAGGGGCCCTGAGGGGGTTGCCCTTCTTTACTGTTTTTGAAAAGAGAGATCATGTATAACATGTCATATTTCTTTGGTTTGAACCTTTTAAAATTGACATTTGAAACATTTAAGGAAGGAATTCCACATGGACCTGGTTCATTATGATTCTACAGAGTCAGTTGACTGCTCTCTATCTCTATTCGTATGTGTTGTTGGTCCTAACAGTTTGCCTGAGGAATACTTCACTGCTACTTAGAAATAGAGACCTGGTCATGTTAGAAGATGACCCTCGAGAATATCACATAAATAATTAAATCTGAAATTTAATTTTTGCAGGAAACTATATGAGTCTGCAAAGGTTGATGGTATCTAAGCAATGTTATCTATTCAACAGTTAGATGTACTCCATTAGATTCAAGTTTTAACAGAAAGAAGGCAGAAAATGAAAGACACTAGTAATAGCCAACCAAGAAAATTATGTACAGATTTTAAGAGGCACAGAGAGAACTGCTTGACCTAAAGCCAGAAAGTAACAGCTACATTATTCAGAAGTAAGTTAATGTGTGCTTAATGGTAATGCATGGTGCCTAGATATAAATACCCTATAAAACAAAACCAAAAAGAAAAGAAGAAAAATCTAGTTGAGTGAATTTGAATGTAAAAAAATAGATAAAAAAGATAATCAAAGATAAGGGACATACATACAAGATATTGTGTGAGACCTTATTTTCAAAGGAACACTGAAAGATTGCAGAATAGAGATAAGAGGATGTAAAAGTAAGAAATCAAAGAAAACGAAAGGGAGACTATACAACATATTAGGGCAAATGAGAAAATGAGAAGGTATTTGCAAATACTCAAAGGACAAGATAATAATGAATAAGAGGGAGGATGACTAAGAGACGGGGAGGGTAATTTAATAAAACACAGAAAGAGCCAAACTGAATCAGACGGATAGCTTCTATCATGTAGTATTTAGCATTCATCTGTAACATTATCAACAACCTGTCCTGAGTGAAATTGATTTTTGTGAATTTTGTGTTCACGATGACACCGTTGTCTATCACCAGTACCCATGGGTGTTGGTACATCTGTCATGGGCTTCTTTTATGGGATCTCTCATGGGAAGATTTTTACAAGGGTGACTTCTACTTAATTACTATGTAATGAGACATGATTTTTAAAAAATATATCAAGATGATTTTGATAGAGATTTTGGGAAATACACTTATTTCCTAAAAGCCAAAACTTACACGTTTAAAATACTATATAAGCTGGAGCCATGTCCTCCTACCCTGAAGGCTCAATTTTTTCATGTCTTTTTCTAGTCGTTCTGGATGTTAGCCAAGCATAAAATAGTGCTTGGTTCAGAAAAAAAATATATAAAGCTGTGAGACAAAAGAAAGTGTGTTTTGTCTTCAGTTCTTTATATGCGTAGGTTCAGATAAGTCATTTAACCCGTCCATACCTTCATTTTCACTCGTGTAAAAAACAGATCATGCTTTCTCTGTATCTGTAAACGCAGGAAGAGTAAATGAGACACAAGAGAGTGCTGTAAGCCCTTCCAAACATGCATATAAATCCGGAATACAGCTGAGCCCCACTGTGTAACTCATCTTTTAGAGTTCTAGCCTGCGTAAGTCAATGCTTTGTGTGCCAGGAGCCTCATCCCCTATCCTGCAGTGCATCCAAGAGAGGAAGTGCTTGTGTGTGCAGAGGGAAAGCTGTCTTCTTCAGGAAACTTTGTGCTAGCCCCGAAGAGCTCTGTTCACCTCCTGCCTCCCCTCTCATGGCCCACCAGCAAGGAATTTGGCATGTGATCAAAGGCCCGATTTGAATTACCACGAGACCAGTGGCTAGAATGAAGTTTAGTCGGACCGGAGGGCCTCGTGCCTGGCTCTTCTCCCAAGCACTCGACTGCATCTCTTGAGCTGCAGTTTCCTATGAGGTTCTGAAAAGTGCCCAGAACACTGCCTAGCCATCTTCATTTGCTGGCAAGCATCGCACCAGACATATGGTCAGTTTGAATGGTATTGGGAATCCTCCAACAGGCTTGAGAACTTCAAAGGAAAGGTTGACTAGCATTCTATCACCCAACATCTTTGACCCACTACAATTGGCCAGGCACTAACTAAGCCTGGCACTCTGAGGAAGGACAAGAGGTAAGAAGAGCCCTAGTCCCCGAGGAGGGAGATTAGATAGATATGGCAAAACACCTAACAAAGTAATTTCCCATTGTAGTCATGGATGGAGGTGAGAATCTTTGTTTTTGAAAATCTAAGAAAGGCAAGCATGTGCTAGAAAAGGCAGGGATGGCATTGCAGAGAAGATGGGCTTGGAACTGAATGTCGAAGGCTGCACTTCTTGTGGATAGTTTTCCAAAATTCGGAGGAGTTAACCAGTGCTAATGTGAGCAAAATCTTATTCAGGGAATGTTCAAAAGCAGATAGGCAAGAAGAACAGTAATAAGGCTGACAGTACGGCTTAGGAAAATTGTTGTTTAGCCATGTACATAACAACATTAAGAGAATATTTGCTATAAGTTAAGCATCATACTAGGAGCTGTTTATAATGTCATAGAACAGACCAAGTTCTCACTCTCTTAGAGTTGACCTTTTAGTTGGGAAGGTAGTCAATAAATGGGTAGGTTTATTATGTATTACAATTAAGTAAGTAATTCTAAAATACGTGGTGCCATGAAGGAAACGTTCTGCTGCAGGAAGTACAGAAACCTTAGCTAGGTACTCTGGGAATGGTAACACCAAGAAGGAACACTTACACTGAAAGCCGATGATTGGCAAGGATCCAGTCTCTGAAAGTGCTGAGAAGAAGCTCGTTCTGGTTAAAGACAGCAGGATACAAGAAGGCCCTAAGAAAAGAAGAGCCTGGCATATTTAACATACTAAAAGGAAGCAAGGAAGGTTGTTTGCATAGGGTCTTAGTGATAACGTTTAAGACCCATTTTATTATCGTACTCATGTAATCAGCACAAAGAATAAAAAGTTTATTAACGATGACTCTTACACAATACCTGCATAAATGCAATAGGCGAGTAAAAGAAGCCAAGACAGTGAATCCGATCTTGATCATCCAGAATTTAAGAGAAACAGTTAATCAATATATATTTATTTTTTTTAATTAGATGCTTTGAGTTATTAATAAGAATATGTACACTTGAGTGTGTGAACACCTATGTAAATTGTGGCCTATTGGAAACAGAATTTTGATAAAGCAAAAACTAAATTTTAAGTTCAAATTGTAATGTATCTTTTCTGTATAGAGAGATATCGGTATTGTGGAGAGATTAATTCTTAAGATCTTGGAAGATGACCACAATGTAGCTCGAGTTTCTTATTAGTTCTGTGATATGTGAAAATAGGACTGGTATCATAGTACAGTCTGGTGCAAACTAGAAAAATCTCTAAAGCAGTTTAGACTGCCAACATCTTTAGCAGGTGACCTTATTGATTCAAAAGTAACACTAAAAATATTATATGTGTGAGTATGTGGATATGTATGTGGATAAAAAGTTATTTGACCCATCTGAGCCTCGAATGCAAACATGAACAGAGAACCAAGTTTAAGGAAATTAATGGGCCATAATTGTAACACCGACCACAAAAGCAGGGAATTGAGTAATGCGGAGATTGCATGCACCATGATTTATTTCAAAAAATAATGTTTTAATCTAAAGTGGAAAATAATTCCCTTAGTAATATTTTAGAAGGGTATATCTAGAACACTATAATGCATTGGTTAATACTCTCCAATTCTTTGTGTATATGTACTGCGAACCATGCAGAAAAATTTGTAAAATTTCCAGTGGATTCTTCTTTCCTTCTTTTATTTATGGTGTTAACACTTGCAGGTTGAGAAGTTAGATGTGAATAGTTGTACTTTATCTTCTACCCTTTGTGCAAAACCTTGAAAACTTCCGTGAATTAAGCCTCTCACTGCCCTTGGGAAATCACAAAATGCAGTAAAATTCCTCTAGCATCTTTCACCATGTTCTGTGCTGGCCAGACATTTAGTTCTATTTAAAATCCACTTATGTATATTTTAAAAATTAATTCTCTGGCCATGCCTAGTATGCAAGCACTCTGGTACAAGATTGCTGCCAACTTGGACCTTATTCCAAATTATATTTAGAGAGTTTGTGATTCTCTGATTCATTATCTGTAGTTAGACGATTTGTATCTTTTTAGTAAAAGAGAAGAAGGTATATTTCTTAGCATATGCGCACATAGAGAAAATGAAACGTAAACCTATTTCAAGGTACTCTAAACCTTGTATCTTTTAAAGAAACATTTAACGTGATACACACAGTTTTTATTTGACTAAATATACCTTAACTATGAACACATTAAATGCATTCCACTGTGTCAAATGGTATTTTAAATGTGAATAAAGGTGACTGTGTAAGAGAATCCTTTTTGGGAAGTAAGGTTGATTGGGGTTCTGTTTTACTTGGTTGACAATGGTGTATGACTCTGTGATTAACAGCCATATTTCTGGTGCTGTCATATGGGAAAAGTTAACATTTATTCTCCCTTAATGTTTTACTGGCATCTTAAAGTGTTATAAAACAAGCATTTAGTACTGAGTAGCTAAGCATTTCCCCCCTTTGTTTCTTTAATTAACGTATTGATCTAAACCGAATCTATAGAATCAGGCTTATTGAGACAGACTGCCTGTTCCTCCCTCGAGAGATCATTGCTGCACTCCACACTTTCTCGGTAAATAAAATATGGACAAAACTACAACATGTGGAAGCTGAAGATTCCATTAAAGACTTTTGGCAACAATACCTTAAAGATATTTCAAAAATAATTGTGCCTTATAGTGTCTTCTGTGCCATTGCATATAACGAGGGTTTTTTAAGAGACCAAAAACAGCTCTCTGATTTCTATTTAATGGAAGAAGTAATAAAGTTTAATTGTATACTTGGGCGCGGGGCGTCATTTCCAGTACATCTGATCAATAATTCATTGATTGCCTTTGGCTCAAAGTAATA
The DNA here is from genome assembly GCF_000164805.1 of Carlito syrichta. Taxonomy (NCBI): domain Eukaryota; kingdom Metazoa; phylum Chordata; class Mammalia; order Primates; family Tarsiidae; genus Carlito; species Carlito syrichta. The sequence continues at coordinate 113,590 of NW_007252191.1, read as the reverse complement.
TTTGAAAGAAAATGTAACCAGTGGGAGCTGATCTCGCTGTAGCTTCATCATCTCTATTAATTATGCTTTTCCCGATTTTGGATCATTAGGCTACCAAAGTGACAGCAGATGGCGAGCAGACTGGACAGGATGCTGAGAGGACCAACACAAGAGCAAAGTCCTTAGGAGAATTCATTAAGGAGCTTGCCCGGGATGCAGAAGGTATTCAGAAAACCAAAAATCACATTTTAATAATGATCTCTCTCCACAGAAAAATAGAGAAAGGGATGGCACGGGACTGGAATTTCTCTTGTTAGAGGTGACATCCCTAAATTGAAGGGTTGCGTTTCAAACCCTATCCTGGTTCAGATATTCAAGGGCATTATCTGCTGAGAGTCCACAACCTACAGTGTTAAATTAGTGTCAGCAGTCAATGAATTCAAGGTTATGAGGGCAGAATGGCAAGATGTTCTTGAGGAATGGCTCTTTGATCAAATAAAGGATGGGAAATGTAGGCCTTCTGATTGATGGTATTCAAAAGTATTTAAGATATTTTTTAATTTTTTTGAAAAAGCTAATTTTTTTCTATCACTTGATGCATTACAGTAGCACTTTAGTTTCTCAAAATGCCTTTTCAAATTCTTGGGACGGGTTTTTAATGAACATCTGTTGCTTGGGATTTGGATGTGCTACTTTACCAGAAGCTCCACTGCATCTAGTCCACAATTATCTCAGAGTTAGTTCTTGGCATCTACCAATATGATTGAGAATCAAAGCGGAAGCCAAAATTAAGAAGCTCTTAAAGAAAACAGATAAAGGTCCCTCTCTCCCACTCCAAAAACTCTTGTTCTTAAATATCTATTGACATATAATAAACGGGCCTGCATGTCTAGAAAGGAGGAAAAAGTGGGAGTTTTGTTCTTTAAAAAGTCAAACATTTTTATTGCTCTGAAATATTATGCAGTTTAGATACTTTGTAATACTGTCAAATAAATAAGGATATGAGGTAACTTCAAAACAGATCCTGACTGGTAATTCTTAGGTATCACTGACCAAGAAGAGACAGAAACTTCCAAAGACTCCCCAGTATAAAAAGCAAAAGAGTTTTGTTGTTGTTGTTCTATTTAGGCTTTTATTTTATTTTATTTTTAATCAACATTTTTATTATGATATTGTGGGGCACAGTTAAGGGTTAGGTATACAAATATGCTTCGTTCAGGCACTCTTGTTGATAAGAGGTGTCTCCCCAGCAAGAGAGTATTAATCTGAGACGTAATCTGAGGCAAAACATGTCAGGCTGTGAAACATGTTATTTCTACCAGAAAAATCTCGGTTAACTCACTGTGGTCTATCCCATGCTAGATGAAATTGTACTTTTCCTGGTATTATTTCCATCAAGGCTACTTGAAAGTCTCCCCTCTCAAAAAAATACAACCCAAAAATATCTGATTGTAGGTCGAGTATTTTCACTATGTGTGGATTCCCAAAGGCACTAGTCAATACTCCAGGGGCTTTCCTTTTCTTTCCACTTGAAATTTCAAACACCCAACACCCAGCACCTAGCACCCTCTTCTAGAGACTCATTTTTAAATCATTTCAATCAGATATTGGTACATGAGAATTAATGCTAACATATTTGTCATAGACTCGAGTATCAGCACTGCTTACTTTTTTCTCTACAGTTAGTTCTCCATCTCCCACCACAGAGACACATACTCATGGCTAACTCTTTGGTCGATATGATCAATATGTTTTTGTTGTTGTTGTTTTTGTTTTCCGGGTGTCTAGGGCCTCTGTGTACCATTTTCACAGCTTATGCACCAAACAAAGGCACCAGCAGGGGGGCAGAGTAGAGACAATATTTATCAAGCTTTGCACACCATCCACAATCCCTGGTCTCTCCATGAGAGAAGGAGTTACGTATCACCAAAGGTATCTCATTCCCTAATTGTGTATCATCAACTAGGTGGTCTAATTCACGTGAGGTGCCGTATGGGATAGCTGTACCTGAGGGAAACAGGAACACAACTCACTTTTGCCAGCAGCCACGATTTGACAGGATTGATCCAAAGGGCAAAATTCAATGAAAAGTTTAAATTGAATTGTACTTTACCAGAGCAACACTAAATCCTCATTGAGGGGTACTGCAAGCCTTGGCAGTTGAGGGAAGAAGAGACAGAAGACAGACAGACAGAGAGAGAGAAAGGAAGGAAGGAGGGAGACAGAGACAGGAAGGGAAGAAGGAAAAGGAAGGGAAGGACTCACCAAGAAAGGTTATGCAACGTATTCACCACTTTTTTTCCCCAAAACTACAATAATGGGGACTAATCTCCAGCACTTTTACATTTGATTAGTTGTAATAAATTGCAAGCCGGGCTCGGTGGCTCAGCCTGGAATCCCGTGCCTTTGGGAGGCTGAGGTGAGTGGATTACCTGAGCCCGCGGGTTCGAGACCCTCCTGGGCAGCGAGACCTCATCTCTACAATAAATCAAAAAATCAGCCGGGCATGGTAGCGCGTGCCTGTAATTCCGGGTACTCGGAAGGCTAAGGCGGAAGGATCGCCGGAGCCCAGCAGGTCGAGGCTGCGGTGGCCGGGAGCGGCCACTGCACTCCAGTCTGGGCGACAGAGTGAGACTCCAAATCAAAAAAATAAAAAATAAAATAAAATAAATTGCTGTGGGAAAAATGAATGCTTCAGTCTGACATTTGTCTATTTCAGATTTATGTTTATATAGATGGGATACTCATCCTATCTTCCATTATAAGCCATGGCCTCTTTAGAAATAATCTGCTTCTATTCATCTAAGGCATTCTTATCTCACTATAATTTCATGATATCTACTGTGCAATGACTGCTGATTCAATCATGAATAAGCTATATTTTATTCCATGCATTATTAGAATTAATGGGTGGACATAGAAAAGCCTATCAGTGTTTATGTCTTGACATACAATAGGCCTTAATAAATACTAGGCACCCTTCTTTCCTGTTTCTCAGATCAGAGTGTTATTTGCTATTCTTAATTAATTTACCTACCAGAGGATTTTTTTTTTCTGACTTGGTATGAAAAACAGCTTTTCTTCTCCTGAGAAATTAATTTATTTCCATTTTGCAAATATTGTATACCTCTTAAGACTCTGCTTTGTATCCACTGCTATGCATTGGCTACTAAGATATCTAGAGCCAGATGTAAGGCCCGCTGCACTGAACATAACATTTCATAACATAACTGAACATAACATGCCTTTCTGTCTTGTAATTCTTGCCCTGATTTACATTTATTTTTTACCTTTACCTCTATTTTCTTTCATGTTAATTCTATCTCATTTTAAAGATATTTTTAATTACCTAAATCCTCCTTTCAAATAAGGTGGAAATAAATAAGTAACTTCCAAAGGTAAACTTTTTGCAATTATTTTCAATTCTGTAGAGAAGAAAACATATTAAAATGATAGTGCATAACTTTGAACAAGAGACTAAAAAGCATGCTCATCTTTAGTTTAAAAATACTCAAAGAAGTTCCACATCCCACATATAAGCAGTGGAACAATCAAACTCTTTCAATTAAAATGATGCTTTCTTTCTTCACGCATGATTATTTTGATAAATCTGTTTCTGTATACTCCAATAATTTCTTGCAGTTGCTTACAAATTACTTTAAGTTAAAAAGAAATGATGCATGAATTCCAAAAGATATGGCCAACTTTGCCTTTGCCTTATCTCCTCTGATGTCATTCTTTTCCCGCCAATTATTCTCTGCAAAAGTTTAACTTTGAGAACACACCATGAGAGAAATAATGAGATTGTATCTCTCTTTTCTCCCTTCCTTAATACTGCCTAGATCCAAGACCTAAGTTAATCAAATTTCAGATGATATCTTTTATCAAATCTCATATATATATAATATTAATTTAGTAAAATAGATAGATAAAAACCAGCTTTGGCAGGAGGGGAAGTGGGATTTATCACTTATTTTTAAAAAGTGAATACAAATGTCAGTAGGTACTTACAAGCTACAATTGGCTAAAGTCAACTAGGCAGACAGCATGCACTCAGACTAAAGGATAGGGCAGTGCTGTAGGTATGGGCATATCTACTAGTGCTTTCTTGAAATCCAAGATGCAGAAACCTTCTTACATTTAATCATTGGCAGTCTGGCATGCTTCCCACATAGTTTGCTGGAGCAGGGAGCTTTCAAGTTAATTAGCCCGCGTTCACTGTTATTTCATAACAAACATTACAGAGCCAAATGGTGGAATTTTGAGAAGGTTCTTTGGCAAATGTTAAGAGTATAGCTAGTAGGCAGTGGACCAAGAACAAGCCACCCTCACTAACTTCTAGAAAATACAACACCTGAGTGACAGTTTCCACCACAGAGTTAGGAATGGTACTATTTGTTCTTTAAAACATACGATTCAAATTTTTCTGCAAATTATACTCTCTTAGTCCATTTGAGGTGCTGTAACAGAAATATCAAAGACTGGGTGACTCATAAACAACATAAATGTATTTCTCATACTTCTGGAGGCTAAGAGATCCAAGATCAAGGTGCTAGGAAGATTTGGTGTCTATTGACAAGCTGCTTCCTAATTCGGAGATGTCCGTCTTCTCTTGATAACCTCACATGTCAGAAGGGGTAAGGGAGTTCTCTGGTATCTCATTTATAAGAGCACTAATCTTATTCTTATGACCTAATCACCTCCCAAAAGCTCCACTCCCAAATGCCATCACATTGGAATTTGGTTTCAACATATGAACTTGAGGGGAAGTCATGTTTATACATTCAGTCTGTAGCAAATCCCAAAGTCATGCTTCATGAAAAGCTATAAAGATACATTCTGAAAAGGTAGCTTAGATATTGAGGCTCGAATCCATCCTCCAACCCAGTGTTTCTCAGACTCGGGTGTTTATCAGCCCTCCGGAGGGTTGGTTAAAACAGTTTACTGGTCCCTACCCCGTAGAATTTCTGACTCAGTAGATCCGTGGCAGGACCTGAGAAGCTGCATCTGTCAAAGGTCAAGGTGATGATGCTGCTTGTTGGGGACCACATTTCCAAGCCACTGTGCCGATCCCCTATCTTACACTCTCCTCTGGCTGCTCTACTTACCCTGACTATGTGCACCTGCTTCAGGAGCTCTGACCACTGCAAATCAGAAAAATCTCTCTAAGGATAGAAATTAACTTTCAAAATTCTCCTGTGTCTTAAGGAGTTCTTCAGAGATGTTCTTGAATGTAGAAAAATACCTCTTGGCTAATCCACACCCCTCATTTTAGGCATTTTCATAGGTCATATTTTAGAAATAAGTATTCCACTGACAAAAGAATTTGAGAAACCATCTCTCTTCAGCACACTAAATAAATGTCCCATGGAACACACTCCAGGAAAGTTTCGTCTAAAACTAATAATAGAACTGTGTAAATGTTTCAATTCACCAGTTTTTCAAACTTTTATTTGACATAGAATTCTTTTTTCAAATGAAATCTCGCCCAGAACACCAACCTATAAAGCAGATTCTTGGCAGAATAGATATCATTTGTCGAGGACCTGAAGCACGTGGGGAATCCTAAGATTCCAAAGAGCACAGTTTGAAACCCCATTTAATGCATAATAAACACAGACTTTTAGGATGGATGCTATTGCTGGAAGGTATTGTTGAAGCCTAATTTATAATCCTTGTCCCTAGACCCATGCTCCTTTCCTCAGTCCTTAAAAAAAAAAGAACACAAGGACTGTGTGAAAATGCAACAGCAGGTTCATTTTCAGAGACTTCATCACTGAGAGTATTTCCATGCTCAGTATTTCAAGTGGACTCAAAATGACTGTCTTATCAACATGCGAAGTTTGTGTTTTCATCCTGCAAGCGTGATGCTATACATCACATTTTTTGACCTTTTACCTGAATATGGTTTCATCCACTTCTTTGTGTTTCTTCCTTTTGAAATGAGAAACGCCATGCTTTAGTTACTGTGCCCCCCAAATAAAGATGGAGAAATATGTCACATTTCCCTGTTGGTTACTAACAGTTATCTTAACTGCCTCTCTGTTCCCCAGCAGGAACACCCATGGCTAAATACATTTCATTTGGAGATGGTGGCGATGAGCAGATGCTGAATGCTGGGTTTGCATGTGGCATTTTTGTTTACTAATTTGCAAAATTTGTTTTACCCCCTGCAGCTGTAAATGAAAAAGCTATAAAACTAAATGAAACTCTAGGAACCCAAGAAAAAGCCTTTGAGAGAAATCTGCAAGAGCTTCAGAAGGAGATTGATCAGATGATGCAAGAACTGAGGAGGAAAAATCTAGATGCACAGAAGGAGGTGGCTGAAGATGAGTTGGTGTGAGTAGACCCTCTATTGTTCATTGGATAAACTGAGCGTTCCAAATAATTTATCGTTTTCTAAATTTTCACCATACATGTGAGTAGAAGATACTTTGTTTCTCTGACCTGGAGATGTTTGCTATGAATTTACTTTCATTTACTACTTAGTTATATTTTATCTTTGTCTCAAATGAATCAAAAACCTGTTCTCGTCTATATGCAGATAATCGAGTAAATGATTTTTTGTTACGGTCATCCCTTCTATGAGTAGACTAATGTGTGTGCTTTATTAATCACCTGTGTTGGAGACTTTAAAACTATCAGTATATTTTTTGTTTTAAAGAAAATACCTTCAGATAAATAAAAGTATGACTTTACCAGGTCATCCTATACTTTTTATCATCTTAAGAAATGCTGTAAGGGAAAATCATCAAGTAACAAATACCTAGTACTTTGAAATAAAGGTTGGGAATCTGAGGATTAAGCAAAATGATAGTGATTTTACTAATGGTAATGATCTTTTATGATAACACACTCAATAAAATAGAAATATTTTCCCGTTCATAGCTAACTTCAAAGCATTATCAATACTTAAATAATATACACTAAATCAGCAATATCAGCAACACCTAAGAACTTGTCAGAAATACAAATTATCAGACTGCCATCCCAGACCTACTGAATCAAAAACTTTGGGAATGTGGCCCAGGAATTTGTGTTTTAACAAGTCCTTCAGAGGATTATAATGCATGTTAGTTAGAGAACTGCTGGGTTTTTTTTTTTCTTTTTTAAGTATTTAGCCTTTTGTAAGGGCTCAGATATTATCACTTTAGGATAACTAGGTAAGTTAAACCCAAGAAACTCCCAGATTAATCATTTGAAGAAAAAAGGAAAGTAGATCAAAACCATGATATTACACAATCATGGCAATAACCTAGAGTTCTAGTCACAGTTTCTAAACAAGCATGTCAATATTCATTCCTTCCATTCAAAGGAATTCCGAAAATGTCTCATTCTGGTAAAATAGATGGATGTTTTTTGTTTGTTTTACTATGTGAGGTGAATCATAAAGCTCATTTCATCAGATTATGAGAATAACATGAGACCCTTATCAATTGCAGATATTATTTTACTAATAAATGAAAAATATTTCTTTATCTTTTTTGCTTTAATTTTATTTATTTATTTTTGTTTTTTGCTTGTTTATTTATTTATAAAGATGTGGGGTACAATTCAGGGTTAGGTATACAAATATTGATTATGCAGGTACCCTTGTGGATGAGGTGTGCCCCTCCCTCCCCTAGCAGTTTCCCTCAACTGCCAATCCCACCCCCCTTTCCCTGATAGTTTTCCCGCTACTGCCAATCCCTTTCTTATAGTATTATGATAATTGCTTTAATTTTAATTATAAATGATCTGACATCCTCAGGAACCAGCTTTCAGCTTGATTTGGGATATAGTGAATCTGCTTTACTTGTTTCCTCACTTTTTATCCGTTTCATATCAGCATCTCTTTGCAACACAGTCTAATACCGATAACCACTGAGTCAGTGACACGGGCTTATTGTCTGTCGGTGGGCTGGGGTCATTGCAGAGCTGCAGAAGGCCTTCTAATGAAGGTGAGGAAGCTGTTTGGAGAGTCCAGGGGGAAAAATGAAGAAATGGAGAAGGATCTTCGGGAGAAGCTAGCTGACTACAAAAACAAACTCGATGACGCTTGGGACCTGTTGAGAGAAGCTATGGATAAAATCAGAGAAGCCAATCGCTTATCTGTGGAAAACCAGAAAAACATGACAGCTTTGGAGGTGAGTCTTAGTGACACTTTCACCATAATCTGGGGAGGCTGGCAGCATTGTCCATGGCTGGACTAGTCAAGTCGATGAGCATTTACAAAGATCAAAAATGACAGCTCTGGAAGGAGACTTTTAAGCCAGGAATAATCTCTCCCTCCGCCCTTTTTTTCTCCCTTGATAACCAATGACCATTGCCCATAGAATCAAATAAAATTTAGATAATTTAAACGATTGACAGTTTTTAAAGATGGCATGATAGAGCGGAAGAAACTCCTTGCTGAGACCCAGAGGACCTTGATTTCAAATGATAACTGTGCCACAAACTAGACACACAAACCAGGGAAGTGGACTAATGTCTCTAAGCATCAGTTCCTCAACAATGAGTGCATTACCCTGGAGCATATAGTATTTTCAAATACTAATGTCGTATTATTTTGCAATTTACCCAACCTAATCCACAAACCTGGTCCAGAGATCTGGCTGCCAAAACTCACAGGAGTTCCCTACACTTTGAAATAAAATCTGAGCATGTGACAACAGATCTCTGAGAGACAAGAATTTGGGAAAACTTTGGTTCCCTTTGTTCTTTGCAATGTGTTCCACACGATTATATTTTTAAAAGGTCACACAGGAACCAACCAGGCCTGGATTATTTTCCCCTCTTTTGTATTTCTCCATTATTTTTTCTTTATTTTTTTTATTTCTTTATCCTATCATGGTAAATATTCACTTTTTCTAAAAGTAAATTCACACATCAGCACATATGACAGTAGAAACCTGTATTTGGCATTTAAACAACAACTTTCTTCCTAGAGACAAACCTACCTTTGCTATTTTCAAAGAATCTGAAACCAGCAACAGATCTGAAGACAGCAGCAGACGTATATGTCTGCTAACATATAATTTCACTTTCAACAATAACTCAACACTCTCTGGCATATAACGTGTTCTCGGAAATATTTGTTGAATGACAATACCAGTTGAATAAAATGAACCAGGATTAATTTTTTAAAAAATTCACTCATCTCTCTCCATTTTCCTTTGGATTAAGAAGGAAGTGGATGAATTCAATTTTTTAATATATTTTATTTCTGGGACTTAGCCTTGTCATTCCGGTAAAAAGATTGAAGAGGCTTACTTTTGCTGAATTGATACACCTAATCCTAACCAATTTGGAGCCTGCTGACATATGGCAGTATTCCAGAAAAAACACTGTCCTGTGAGACAGGATGCCAGACCACTGTCCTATCACAGGCACCAGCGTGATTCATCCTGTTCAGTGACACACCAGCCGTGTAACTTACCTGAAGGTGTAACATTCCTTTTTATGGCAACAGTTTAAGAAATTAAAATTACCTGTATGAAATTCATAATAAAAACTGAAAGAGTATTTCAAGAGGAGTTATATGGCAATCAATGTAAATAGTACCTTCAGCTATTCGTCTCCTTTAGTGATGTTTCAAACCAGGGGCCGTCATTCTCGGGCACAATGTCTGGGGTTTATGCATTCAGTATAGAAGTTCTAAGTGTTCTCTTTTGTATTTTCATTTGAGATGCCATGCATAACTAAAGGCTTGTTGAAAACTTACTGGAGAAGATAGTCAAACGAACTGAATTAACATAAAGAAGGCATAGACTTAAAAAGGTTGCTTAGGTCTACCAAGGTGGGTGCCAAACTGGCTGAAAGTCACCTGGCATGTTGGCTAAACAGACAGGTTCTATGGGCTCCCACACAGAGTTTGAGTAGGCTGATCGAGGTGTGGCCCGGTGTCCATATTCTAAAACTTTCCTTGGGGTAATCTAGTAGCTGTGTAGATTTGAGAATAACTGATGCATCGTACCTATTCGGTCGAATAATATGCTGTTTTCTTTAAATGAATGACTCCATTGGACCTGTGCTCACAAAGAAGGTCATATAATGAAGACCCAACTCAAATGTGTTTTTATTTCAGATGATAAATATGTTTTTGTTATTTATAATATTTATCAAGCTTCGATTTTGTTCAATAAATATGCCAAACACAAAAATCGATTATGTCAAACTCTGGTTCTCACAATGTGGTCCTTAGGGATCTGTTAACTGGTCAAATTCTTGGGCCCCATCCCAAAATAACTATCTGAGAGACTCTCAGATTAGGGCCCAGCAAGCTGTGTTTTAAAAATCCCTCTAGTGATTCAGATGCGGCCTCAAGTTTGACCCACCATTGGTATAAGTTATAAACATCATCTCTGATGACATCTACTAACTTGTTTGTAGTGGGAGATACGCACAAGCAAACCACTCCACACACATAATTACCATGGAGGGCATCTAAGTCCCCCCTGGGTTTAGAATGGGCTTTGCAGTGTCCCTGACTTTGTGCTGGGTCCTAAAGGGTAAGCAATAATTAGTAGAAGAAGGAAGGAAAGAACTTTCCAGAAAGAGGGAAAAGCATATGCAAAGGAATGAAGGAAAAAAATAGTAGGGCATTTTTTGGGTAAATTCAGTGGTTTGGATTGGAATGAAGACTGCACGTGGACAAGTGGAGCGAGAGAAAGCCAGATAAGACTGGCAGGCAGAATCCGGATTCTGAGTTACAGGAGACTCGCATTGTGAAACTAAGCTAAGGAATTTGATTTTTATCCTGAAAGGTATAGGAAACAATTGAAATATTGGAGTCATTGACTGAAATAACATTTTACGGATTTGTGAGTGGTACGTGTAAACTGGAGAACTGGTTTAATATTGGAAAATGGTGTGATATTAGACTAAAGAAAGCAGGCCAGAATAATTTTTTTAAATTATAAAGATGTGGGGTACAATCCAGGGTTAGGTATACAAACGTTGATTATGCAGGTACCCTTGTTGATGAGGCATGCCCCTCCCTCCCCTAGCAGTTTCCCTCAACTGCCAATCCCACCCCACCTCCCCTCTCTGCTGACAGTTTCCACTACTGCCAATCCCTTTCTTTATATTATAATTGTTCAAGGTCCACTTATGAGTGAGAACATATGGACTCTGTTCTTTATTTCTGTGATAGATCATTGAGTATGATCGACTCTAAATCCATCTAAGTTGCTGCAAAGTCCATATATTTGTCCTTCTTTATGGCTGCATGATATCCCACTGTGTATATGTATCACATTTTTTTTATCCAGTCCAGCTTCGATGAGCAACATGGTTGGTCCATGTTTTTGCTATTGTGAATAGAGCTGCAACAAACATACATGTGCAGGATCTTTTTGTAGGATGATTTGAGTTCCTCCAGGTATATTCCCAATAGGGGAATTGCTGAGTCATATGGAAGGTCAATTTCTAGTTCTTTCAGATACCGCCACACTGTCTTCCAAAGAGGTTGCACTGGTTTGCATTTCTGGCACCTACCACATTGTCTGGCACCTACCACATCAAGGTAGGCTGTTGGTAACTAGGGTATTTGAGATTGTATAGGAATGATTCTTGGCCTCAAAGAACTTACAGCCTTTAAATAAAACACTTTAGCCTTCCACTGTACTTAATACTGTGATATTGACTGGAAGAGTCAGAAAAAGATTCACAAAAATGATGGCATCATAGCAGAAACTGAAATTGAAGGAAAGGGCGGAACAGAGCTCTGAATGTGTAAGGTCATCTCAGGAAATGTCCGATGGAACATACGCTCTTTCATATGCGGCATAAAAGCTAGTAGCAGAGATGGCTCTGGAAACATTTGGAGCCAGATCACAGAAGGCTCTGAATGCAACCTACCAGAAGAGAATGGGTTAGAAGGACATTTCCAGGCTACAGAAAAGGCTGAAGGGAGCTGGGGACCTTATGGGCATAAAAGCTGTTCGGTGAAGCAGAGGAATATACATTGAGCAGTCTGTCCCACAGTCTATCCTAATAGCCTTGCCAAAGAAGGGAGTGCAAGAAAGTCAACAGTGAGTCGCCACATAAAGAAGCTACTACTACTACTACTACTACTACACTACACACACACACACACACACACACACACACACACACACACACACACGCACACACTGGGGGCAGAGAATGGGCATTTAGTTTGCAGAGTTCTAGCGTGAACTAAGATCTAATTAGTTCGAAGTTAAAAGTAGAAATACAATCAATTTTGATATCCAACAGGCTCATTTAACAATTACGCTGATGTCATGCTCTTGAAGAATAATTCTCCCTACACATACATAGGCCTTCTTTTTTGTTCCTTAAACACTCTAAGTTTCCCATCTCAGGAGTTTTATATCCTACATCATTTTATAACACTCATCTTATCATTTACTTACAAACATATAGTACATTAATTTACTCATGCATTTTCTCCCTCATCCAGGCAAGCTTTGAGAAACGTGTCTTCTTCCTCACTTTATCCCCAGAGCCTAGACGAGTATCTGGCAAAAGGCAAGACAGTCTTTTCTTTCAGTAAAAAAGTGCCGTAAATCAAACACAAATAAATGTTATTTCTACACTTTTATCAATATTTGGGAGCCCCAAATTTCCATCTTTCCTTGGTTCAAAGCTAGATCTCTCAGTATTTAATTTGAAAATCAGCCATCTCTAAAATCTCTTTAATCTCCCAATCATCATTTCTGCTTGAGTATGATAAAGAACACATTTTGATCTTTGTATGACAATTGACTCCCTAAAGTGACTCAGAGTTTTTTAGATGATTCGAACTCATTACTTTATTGAAACTGTAATGTATGTTGCTCTTCACTTAACATACATGGAAATATTCTTTCTCTTCCCTTTCATTGACACAGCGTTTTAAATGACCTTGGTCCATTAATACAAATGGGCCACGTTGGAAGAAAGAGTCTCGCATTTCTGTACATGCTATACTTTAAATCAGTTCATATAATGGATAAAATTACAATGATGTAAAAGAATGTCACACCTTTGGAAGATATGACTTACAACCAGGGACATCAAGACTGCCCTACATTTGTTTTCTGTGAAGGGCAAATGACGTATTTTGAAAGGGCAGTAATCCCTCTTTTTTTTTTTTTTTTTTTTTTG